>NC_079877.1:23116274-23419304 GCF_029227915.1 Hydractinia symbiolongicarpus
GTATGATGGTTAATTTGATCTTGATATGTGTTTAATATTAGTAAGAAATACGTAAAGCTTAGAGACAACTGAAACGAAAATTGTATTCTTACCCATGTTCGTATTTATCTAAATTTAGCTGTGAAGAATTCTGAAGATATGGATTTGTATAGTACGAAACATATTCACAGAAGAAGACGTGTCACTGCTCATTGGCTTGCATGGCCCAAACATAGCGATGGAAATGTTTATATACCATATTATTACGCGACCACTACAAGAAACGGTAAATTTTATTGTACTTGGCTATTTTGGTCACGCATTTTATTCTCTTTACTCAAACTTATTTTCATTTTTCCTATAATATTTCTTTCTTTTTCTTTTTCTATTATATCTAAAATTTATATCACCACTCCACAGATAAACATAAATTTACATTTCTTAGTGAAATGAAATAAATATCTTGAAAAATCTTTCACTATTCACGAAACTCGCGAAATACGCGAAATGTATATTTTTAATACAACTCAACCTCGTCCCCAGGACCTCTTTTCGCTTTTTTGATATAAGCGAAAAGAGGTCCTGGGGACGAGGTTTAATACAACTGTTTGTTCATTTCTACTCTCTTATAAATTGTTTCTATTGTCTGTTATTCGCGAAAATCAACTACTTATTTAAAATAGAGTTTGCGAACTCACACAAAAAAATTATACAGAAATACATTCGCTAAAAAGTCATCTCTTTAATGTGCACATAATTGGATCACAGTCAAATAATGAATAGCTGGACGGAAGAAACTTTAACGAAAGAAATTCTTTGGCCAAAATCGCGAAAAATAAACTTTGATGGAAAAATTTATTTTTGAAAAATATGTTAAAATAAAATAATCGCTAAATTTAGTTCTTATCATTATTTATCACACGTTATTTCGAGAGCTCCTTTCCAAAAACTTAGCAATACCTGCACATCGTGAAATTTAATATTTGCGGAACTTTTAAAAGGGGCTATTTTCCTTAAGTTATTTTTCTTGATTCGTGATTTTCTTGATTCGCAAAAGTTTCTTCCTTTAAAGTATCACAAACAGAACTGTCTCGCAGTTTAACAATTTTTTCCTCTCTCCTATATCATGACCACGCAACCTAGCAGGTAGGGCTTTTTATGTCAAAAATGGAAAGTGTGTTTAGGCCAGAGAATTTTGATAAGATGTGATTTGTTTTGTTTTATAGTAACACTCGCTTTCGAACAAGCTATTGCTGACTTCAATCGTCTCACATGTATCAGATTGATACCACGAAGATCTTTCGATCGTGACTATATTCGACTTTTTAGTGGATCAGGGTATGTTTGCTGTTATATATTTTCTAACGTAATTTACTTGGTCTACCCCGTGTTTTACCCGGATTTAAAAATGATAACAGAATGCAACGGATTGTTAACCGGGTATAATTAATAAATCCGAATAAGTCTGGTAGAAAAATTCGTTTTGTGGAAAGCTTTTGCTAAGGGAAAAATAAGATATTCTGCTTGTCTCTCTTTTTCAAACAGATATCCCTCGCAATGCAATGAGCATAGGAAGTGTTTTCCAATTAAACCGAAATATGCAATCTTATTCTAAAAATCTCTTTCGCTTGCTGATCGTGTGCTCATAGAGGTATAATAAATATGTTGTGCTGGGAAATCCTAGAAACGAGACTGGCTGTTTTATTATTTTATTATTTTTTTCTGTTATAGTTGTTACACATTTCTTGGTCGAAGAGGTGGTTCGCAAGATCTTTCATTAGAAGCATATACAGGCTGCGCACAAAAAGGAGTGGCTATTCACGAAATTATGCACGTTCTTGGATTTTACCATGAGATGGCCAGAAGGGACCGTGACGAACATATTACAATTCATTTTAGCAACATTTACTCGAGTATGTACATTTGAAGTTATTTTCGTATAAAGTAATATGTTAACCTCTTCCCTTTTCCCCTTTCTTTTTTTTTTCTTCTTTTTTTCTTTTATCTTCTATGATGAAAAATATTAATCTGTTTGTTGACAGAAATGACGCTGTTTATAAAAATATACTGAACTTTTATCTGTAGGTTTTTACATCTGGACTTGATATTTTTTAATTTAAAAGATATTGTGAAAATATACAGAATCTAAGCCCCGCTTTATGTCTGTAAAATACTTTTCAGCATTTGTCTTTTCAATTCATTTCTATCAATGAGTTTTTCCAATATTTCCGCCACAAATTAGCTGTTGGAAGTACTGTTTCTTAAAATGCACTTCTTTAATTATAAACTTTTTAAAATGCGTCTGTTTTTTACAAATATTGATGCAGTAAAAACATATCAATCATAAATGTCAAACTGCTTACATTCTGGGGTCAGTCTGCTACAAGAATTTGAAATTATTTATCCAGGAAGGGTTTCTATTTCATATACTTTAATAGGAATTAATTTTCGCGAGAAGTTTTTTAAAAAATTCCTGATATTTTGCGAATTTCGCGAAAACTAATTTAATGATAAAAACGCTGAAGTTGAGCTTCAAATTATTATGTCAGTAGGTGAATCGGAAGAAGAAAATGTTTGCGGGAATTAATTTTCGCGAATAACGAGTTTCCAAATAATTTTCGCGGAAAAAAAGAGCTTGTCTGACGAATTCCAATTATTTCTTCATAATAGGTCGATGGAGACAGTTTCATATGCACCCTCATGGAAATGGATCGGTATGGGGAGAGGAGTACGACCTTCAATCAGTGATGCACTATGGAAAGTAAGTGTCCAAAGTTACATTCTGTCTTTTACTTGTGGTGTTTACCTTTTTCAGCAATATTGAGCATGATTGATGTCGTCCATGCGCAGAGAAGCCTTTTTACACCACTAATCGCTTTTTTACCTCGCTAAATGTTTTTAGGATCAAGCACTATTTAATACGACTATATAAGAAAACCGTTGGATAAAAACAAATCGTTAAGGCTTTAGCATGTTCAATATCCACTCGTTTCTCCAAAAACAGTTCGAACGACCATAAAAACATGACAAAATGTGGAGGTTGGGAATTGTACTACTGTATCTATTACCATCTTGTAAAGTAACATATATTTTCTTCATTTTCTAGCTATGGATTCGCCATTAACAGATTTAGTCCCACGATCACGGCAAAACGAAATCCCAGCCTAGTTTTAGGTCAGCGATTTGGTATGTCAACAAAGGATCGCAACCAAATCAACAAAATGTACCGATGTGAACGGTTTATTACGCCACTTTAGAGCTGTTACGTGCACTGTAATTTTTATACTATTTACACTGGACTGTTTACCTTTAATTTTTTGCGTATATATTTTTATAAGAAGTAAGTTTTATGCGTAACTCAAATTTTGCTCCATATCCCGAAGAATATTCTGCCACGGTAATTAGTAGACAAAGTTTAATCTACCTTGTTCGGCTCTTTTTTTTACTCTTCAACATTCGTTCTGAACACGAAGCTGTTAGAATCTAACATCTGCTAATAAGCATTAAAATCTTGGCTATAAATGTCACGCAAATATTGGAGAAAAAGAAAAGAGTTGATCAGGAAAAAAATATATACTACTTTTATTTATACAACGAAAAACTTTTTGTGAGAATATTTTAAAACGTTTTGCTGAACTACTCGGACTAATCTAAGAATTTTGCACTCTAGAATGTTCATATTCAGTGAGATTATCTGGGCTGGAATAAAAATCTATTTTTCGTTAAGATATTTTACTTATCAATAAACTTCTGCCTAATAAACATAGAAAACAACAACAAAACACCACTAATAACAACTAAAACAACAAACAACAACAAACAACTAAAAAAATTGATAAAACCACTGGATTCGAGGCTGATTCAAAGCGTTGCATCTTCAATAGTAAACACTCGTGCTAAGTTTTACGCCCAGGGCGTTTGTTTGATAAAATTGCAAACAGAACGAGTTACTCCCCAATGAAGGTGAATTATAATGGCGTAAAAAGTCAGTAGCTACATTCTCTTTGTCTGTGCGAAACTTATATACTAATCTTATTAGAAAAATTTTATAAGAACAATTAGGTAGGCAATAGCTGAAAATATAACAAGAAATAAGAACAATGGCAAGGTTATCTATATTAAAATACCCGTATACGTCTGTCTGTCTGTCACACAAAATGGTAGCTTAGCTGCGTGAGTACCAAGACGCACGCAATGGGATATAAAAAGGACGGGCGGACCCGTGGATTCTTTCAGGGGCTAACGACTAGTAAAATCTATTTCTCTTAAAGAAAAAAACCTAAAAGATATTTTCGAATCCATTTGTTGTGATATATTGCAACACATGTGCGTAGATTTTACATTGCAAGTATATGGATAGATAAATTGGGAATGTTTACAAAGTTTCACGTATATGCACGTGCATCTTTACAAGCAATAAAAAAAGGACCACATAAGGAAAATTGACTATTTCCTTAAATTTACAGATTTATCTAAAAGGAGCTTGAATTGGTTTTTTCTAACTATTATTTTCTCTTTTTAAGATCAGGTTTTAATTATTTCAAAAAGTAATTTGTTTTTTTAACTTAATTTCTTCAACACTTGCGGTCTGTTGTTTATATTCCTTGCCTGCGTGCATGCGTGCGCATGTCTATTGATCTGGACACATAATCAACACAACTGCGTCACGCTAGAAATTAGCTATTGTCTCATAAAATAAGTAAAAATGCTCCATAAGAACAAAATAAGAACAATTTCAGGCTGAACATGTGATATATATATAAGAACATTTCAGGAAAAAAATTTTTTTTTGGTTCGTATGAAAACTTTCTCCAACAGTGAAAAAAACTCGATTGAGTGAAACAAAACCATCAAACAAAAAATTTAAAAATAGATAAGTAAGCATTTTTTTTAACAACGAATTTCACTCGTAAACAACCTAGTCCCAGACTTCTTGTGTGAATATAAAGAAAATTATTTTATAATTCGCTGTCATTTGTATTATGGACAGTAATAAACGCCTGTATCGCACATATAGAAAAGAAGTATTTAGTTAAACTACAATTTCTTATCTTTTATTAAAATTGCTTTGTGTGAAAATTGCAGTTGGGATACATGGGTTAAAGTTGATTAAAAAAGAATGAGATTAAAATATTAAAAAAACAACAGAAGGATTATTCAGTTCTACAAAGAAAATAATTGTTTAGGTGAAAGCTAAACTGTGCCATTTTATCCTGCTATAAAGCTTTACTTCTAGTGTTAAGGACATGACTAAACAACATTCCGCATGAGATAGTCACTTGGATAAGCCTAGAATAAGAAGGACTACAAGCCTGAGAAGTTGGAGTCAACAATACATAAAAAATGAAGACCTTTTTCATGCTATTTGCAGGTATGTTTGTGCATGATGTTATACACGAGTTAGCGCAGTTAAAATGGATAAGCTGTACTGTTTACAGTATCTACTCATTTTCATGCATTCTGTTGTGCTTGATTGAAGATTAAAAGAAAAAAGAGGGAAATGTTTTTTTAGAGAAAATGGCTGAAAGGAGAGGGGAATAGAATACTTACTCGAAAATTTAAAATCTGGTTATCAGGGACATGAGTCGTAATAACATGCTACTTTAAGTGAAAGATTCATAAAGATATGATGTACTGTTTACCTTTTACCTTTAGTTGCAACTATATACCGCTTTCCAAAATCTTCTAATCTTAAAATCTTCATACTGAGCTGGAAGATTTTAAGTTTAGTTTATCCCAGGTGTATCCCACACCATAAAATAATATATGTTATAATTGCGTTCTTAAACGAATTAAACTCAGGGGATAACAAATAAAAAAACGAGCAAAAAAAGGATAAAAAGGAGGCGAATGGAAACTGTTTCGGTCTGATAAGGTGTATTAAGAAATTTAACTTCCTAAGTAGCTCGATATGAAATTTTTGACTTTTTATCTGCGAATACTTGGAGTAAATTAGCACTTTATGCAACCTCGATCCCAACCCTATGTAAGAGAACTTTTTTTCGCGCCAGCCGCTTATTAGAAATTGATAGAAGAAAGTACTGAAAACGAGATTGCTGCAACAGAAGTAGGAAGTATAACCTCAAGTAACTTGTTATCTACTTAAAAAAAGAAAAATAGCTGATACACTAAAATAAGATATAGCAGGAGTGTACAGGTGATAAAACAGAGATTCACTTATTGTTAACCTCATGTAAGTGAAAAAATATGAGCAGATAAAATAAAAATAGCTGTTGAGTTAACTTACTTATAACGGAAGTGTAACAAGGCTCTAATGCGGCTCTGTATATTAAGCCTCGTATTTTAAGCTGCAGAAAAAGTTCTGCCGAAGTAATTACTTTAATGAGATATTTACAACAGGATGCATTTTCGTCAATAAGTACTGCATGTGTTTTCGCTGATTTTACGAAAATTTTACGAATTATAGCCTATAAGATAAATAATAGAGAATTTTAGGTAAAACAAGCAGCAGTCTATAGTACAATAGCTAACTATATATTCTAAAGTACGTACGGTTTCTCTCATTCTCACAAGAGTTTTACGAACAGTAAGATTTTTGTATAAACTTTGAGGAGATGTATCCTTGTGGATATTGTTTATTGTCATTTTTCGAGAATATTTAATTTAATCGCCTATGCACTAGTATGCATAGTTCGTTAATTTAATATCCAATGGCGGAGACATATATTGATTCCTTCTTAAAAGAAACTACAATTAAAAAAGGTTCAAAGCGAGAAAACGTTTATCTTTTAATGTTAGCAAAAGACGACAAGATCTAAAAAAGAAGAAGAAATTGACATTATGTAGCAATATTTTGACCAAAAAATACCTAATTTCCGTTAACTTAATTCTGATCTTTCATATGAACAGACCCTTAGCCCTGTTGTTCAAAAAATATAAATAAATTTTAAGGTCACTCAGACAACCTCGTCCCCAGGACTTGTTACTTTTTTGCATTGGGACCGTCCCTGATCGTCTCCAAAATGTGTTACGTTGAAAAATGAGACTAAAAGAACACGTTATATTTTTGTGTTGCTTACATTTTTAGTGTGCTGCGCCAACTTTGCATATTCCTCTGAGCGAAATAAATTAAATGAAAAAGACCGGAAATACTTTCTTGAACATAACCCCGCTTATCCACCTGCAAACAAAGAATGCAATGACCCGAAGTACATGGCTGCCGATATAATTGCTTGTGAAAACGCAAAACATCGTAAGTATGATGGCTAACTCGGAAGAAATTTTATACTTTCTTTTTAATTGCGCATTTTAAAAATTTTTTTATGAAGCTTATTTCTTAACGCATTTTTTAAATACGCTAACTATTTTTGTTTCTAGCTGTGAAGGATTCTGAAGATATGGATTTGTATAGTACAAAACATATTCACAGAAGAAGACGTGTCACTGCACATTGGCTTGCATGGCCCAAACATAGTGATGGAAATGTTTATATACCATAGGTGTTTGAAACTTCACTTTCAAATGGTAAGTGTGTGTATAGGAGACGGAATTTAATCTTTTAACTCAACCAATGCAGTCTCCATACCAAGTTAGTACATGTACTTGCTAGCTTACTCATAAATCAATTTTTTAGAATCTTAAATTGAGAACAAAAATTTTTTAGAATACAAAGTACATTCTAAAGTGAAGCCAACCGTGAAAATTATGTCGCGGTTTTGTCGAATCACGAAATTTTCTTCCTGCGAAAGTTTCTGACAATAAAGTGCTGTAAGATTACAATACACGCCAAAAGTGCATGTGTCCAACGTACCAAGGCGGTGCTAGGTAATAATAGACAATAACAAAACCAGTCGTGCAAACTTTCGCGAATAGTAAATTTCGGGAAATGTTTACATTCCAGGAACGCAAAATTAAAGAGAAAATCTTTTCCAGTTCAAGTTGCGAATCATCCTCTTGGTCAATTATTATACCCGCGAAAGTAGTCATTTTTTTTACTTTTATTGTTGCTGTCTTCAAGGAACATGTTATTTATGCTAAACATTGTCTGAAGTAGCTAATACTGACTGATTAGGAAATCGTATTCTGGATAAAGTTTGCATTCTTCATTACTTCCAAATCTCCAAGTCTTTAACCTTTGGCGCCACAATACGAGTTCAAGTTATAATTATGTTTATTATTTAGTGACAAGCCCTTTTTTGCAAGCAATTCAAGCCTTCAACCAACAAACGTGTATTAAATTAATCCCAAGAACCGGACAACGTGACTACATCGCTTTGTTTAGTGGCGAAGGGTAAGTAAAGTGTGTACACCGAAACGGGTTCGTGAAAAGATTTGAATTTCGCATGTCACAAAAAATAATTGACTGCGTGTAGAAGGAGATTTACCGTGATAAACGTATTGGGAGTTTATAATTAAGAGTGATCTTATTAGTTCCTAAACTAACTGAACTTATTAAGTCTCCATGGAGAAAATAGCTATCTATGGAAGTTATGACATTTGGGTTAAGGTAAAGAGCCTTTAACCAAGAATCTTTCTTTTTTTGATAATAGCGGTATTCTGTCTGGCTGTCCGTAGGTAACACACCGTGCTACGGGCACACGAGATAGCGAGAAGTTTAAGGATGGGCGACTCCGTGGATTGTTTTACGGGTTAACGACTATAAAAATATCCCTTTTGGCTATGGGGATGGGAAATGCGCTAATTTAAAATGGTTGCTCCAAACATTTATTTTACCACTCCCTTCTTCACCCGTGGAATAATTTTATTACATTGTGCTAACAAGCGGATAAAAAAAGTACGAAATATGTGCGACCGGCGAAAATCGAAGGACCAGGGAACCTGTGGATTCTTTTTCACGGAGCGAAGCTGTGGATTCTTCACGGGGTAACGAATAGTGTATAAAAGTGACAGTGAAAACCAGCGTAACTAAACTTGTTTTTTTAGGTGCTACACTTTCTTAGGACGAAACGGGGGCAGGCAGCCACTTTCATTACAAGCATATTCAGGCTGCGCACAAAAAGGAGTTGCTATTCACGAAATTATGCACGTGTTGGGGTTTTATCATGAGATGGCCAGAAGAGACCGTGATGAACATATTAGGATTCATTTTGACAATATTTATACAGGTAAACGAGTTTCTCCAATTTAGCATATTGTTTGATGTTGTAAAATAATTCCCTAAATGGATAGCTTAATTCATCAAACGTTCAAATTTTACCCAAAATTTTGAGCACTTTGGTTTAGAGCACCCATTTAAATTCTGCGCATGTCTTACAGGAAATATACCTCGTCTCCAGACCTTTTTGTCGCTCATCTGAGTACGTTGACGATAAAGTTCTTCTCGCCACCCGATGAGAAAACAGGTCCCGAGATCGAGGTTCACGGGTCATATATAAAAAAAAAGCTTGACGAGCATATTAATAACTTTCACTCCTTTCAAAAGTAAAACTTAAAAGTCTTATCTTCGTTATTACATAACGTTTTATATTTGATTGGCGCTTAAAAACTTTCATCAATCTTGAATCACAAACAGAGGGCAACTTGTGCCTTTTTTAATTTGGCTAATTTTGTATATATCCAAAGATTTTTTTTTAACAATTACATAATGACATAAAAATATTGATTGCGGCATATGATAATAAAAAAACGAAAAGTTGCACTTTGACATTTTGTTACGGATATTTCGTCTTTTTTTAATTTTCCTTAATCATAAAAGTTTAGTAAATAATAAATAACCACGAATATATTCTTTCTTTAGGTTGGTGGAGACAGTTTCGAATGCATGAGTACAGTAATGGATCAGTATGGGGTGAAGATTACGACCCTCAATCTGTCATGCATTACGGGAAGTAAGTGCGTCATTAGCTGCGGAGTTTTCGCAGGAACAAATTTTTGGCTATTTTTTTTTGTCTCGATAGCCTCAATAAATTTTATGGTCAGTTTTTCATAGCTATTCTGGTTAGTGCTGCGAAAAGAGGTAGAAATGCAAAATCCTGCCTGATATTTCGTGCACTAAATTTTTGTTTTTAACTTTTAAATGAAGTCTTTGTTAGCAATACCTCTCTATGTCAAGTCATAAAACTACTATTGTTATGTACCATCCATTTAGTATTGACTTCCCACTAATTAATCTATCTTATGTCAATCTTAGTTACGCCGCAGCCATCAATAGCAACCGAATGACGTTAACATCTGTTCGTAATCCCAGGGAAATACTTGGCCAGAGAAATGGCATGTCTCGAAAAGATGCCATTCAAATTAATAGAATGTACGAATGCGCAAATTTTGTTAATCGAGTTTAGAAGGAGTATTTTGTAAGCACGTAAAATGTTAGTTTTAAAATTATTTGGATCATACACAAGATGAATATTTATTCATTTTTGGACGATTTGTTTTAATATCCGACAAACATATTTTAGCTGTCTGTTAAAAAACATGGACACATCATCAAGGCCTAAATTAATTACCTAAATTAATTAGCTAACTGACAAAATACGATATAGAAGGAAATATTTTAAATTTTTTAAACAACATTCGAATGTTCTGTTTTTATCTCAGTGGTTAATCAATGCATTATTTGAAGATAATCATGTGTCGGATTTAATTAGTAGGTTCTAATTGAAAAGGCAAGACCTTAGATAATAATTTTGGCTGGAAAAAACTTAGCGAATTCGCGAAAATTTATTCTCGTGATGTACACGAAAACTTCCTCCCGCGAAAATTGTTTTCCTGAAGGTATATTTTTGTTATTTCACGTATACATGTATTCACACCTATTAATGCAATAACATTTTCGTATAAAAATGTTTTCTTTAATAACCAAGCGCAACCCTTTTTAAACGGTCTGGTAAAGTGGGTATATGCTGAGAACATTGCTAAATGGGCTAAAAACGGTTGTTGGTTTTCAACTTTAGTAAAAGTTTATGATTAGTGAAGGTAAAAACAACAACTTAAATCATCTTAAATATCCATAAATAACTGAAAATGATAGAAAAGTTTCCTACTTATATTGGATATCCATGATATACAAGTACGTACCTCCTTCTAATAAAAACCTTTTGAACTCAGATAGCTATATCCTTCGAAATTTTACATAGAAACATTCAAGTTTATTGTACATAAAGCCAACGTAATCAACAACAATGACTTCAGAGTCTTTTTAGAGGTTATTAATTACCTTGTTTGAGCTAATAACATAGCATTTTATAAAAAATTCAGCTCTTCGTGTTGTCTCTGTTCCCTCGCCAAAATCGTTTCGTAGCCCCATTGAACGACACTTCCCAGATTTGTTTTCCTCGACGTGCAGCAGATTTAGGAAAACACTTCAAATGGATAAAATATTTATAATAGCATATATGTATAAAATAATTATAACCCTCACTAAAATGTCCTAAAGTTTTTAAAGTCAGTTGGCAAATCAATAACCTAATTTTTGCGTGAATGTGAGGCTCGTAAGAGAAACCAGAAATTAAGAAGCATTTGACCGTCACAGTAAAGTAAGAGTTTCTGAAGCTGAAATGAGTTAATAATTTAAAGGTATGAAAATCAACAACAACAACAACATAAACCCCAAAAAATCCCGCAACTACTGGCATTTCCATGAAGAGGCTAGGAAATGTTTTACCCAGTTGTAGCTTATTTTTCCTCGCAATTTGAACATATCGACACGTATAGAGATATTTTTGAGCACACACAAATATTGCGCATTCCTTTTGTTTTAGCTTGTGCGCTGGTAAGAAATATAATTGTAAAGTTTTGAACCAACATGCATCATGAATGAAATTTTATCGTAATAGCGGATTTCTTAGAGGGCAAGTAAATGACCTTCTTGTAGGTTGAAATAAGGCTACAATATATTTTGTCACTGATTGTAGAAGAGGCGGCATAAAACGACCCCTGCGTATTTCATAAGGCAAAAACACCTTTACAATTTTGTTTCATGAAGCTAAAACCATGCCAATACGACAGAAAAATCGCCAACTTTTTTTTCTTGAGATTCAACAGTAACAAGGTGTCCACTTAATATTGTCGTATATTTCTGACATTCTTGACGTTTTTGCCTACAATTCTTGACATTTCCCCCCGTTTTACCTGGTATTTTGTGGGTCAAATTACTCTAAAAATGTAAATTTAATTACTGGTATTTTGATAATTTTGAGTTTTTTTAACAACGGATCTAGAGTTCAATATTTTAAAAAATTAAAAAAAAATTAGCTGACCATTTGAACCTAAAATTTTTGACACTTTTTTGGTATATTAAAGAAATTACTAATGTTGTTCCTGACACCTGCCTTTTCCTGACACTTTGATTTCTGGCTTTCTTCACATTCCTGACTTTCTTGATTTTCTTGATACAGTGGACACGTTGAGTAAAATACCCTCGTAAGTCAAAGATTTGATATTGGTGGACGTAAATTCAATTTGGGATGTTAAACAAACTGCAGACAAAAAAACATCCAGTTTTGTAAACAACTTTAGCTTCTTAGAAAGATATAAAACAAGGAAAAACGGAAATCATATTTAGAAAGCAAAACATCTTGCGAGCAGTAATTTTCTTGTATGACACACGACATTTCTCATATTTTCAGAGCAAGGAAAATGCAAACAAGCCTCGGTAAAATAATCTTTATAGGGATTTTGCGTGCAAAACTTTCGCAAACATTCACCAAGATTCTGGAAAGTTTCTCCTCGCAAAGATTCCTTTTCTAAAATTTATAAAACAAACAGTTACAAAAACAAAAAAACTGTACTTCGTTACTTCGCTTGGATCAGATAATTCCAGATTGTTCAGTAATTGCCGTCACTACAACACTTTCGTGTTCGTTTACACCGCATCATTATTCTCTTTATTGTGTTCGTAATTTGACATACTAGTTGCTTTGTTGGCAACTAATATTGAACTATCATCGTTTATTTCCAAACCTAAGTGTAAAGAGAATAAAATAACAACACAAAAGACAGGCAAAACAACAACAACAACAACAACAACAACAAATAAAATTGTTGAAATTATTGGAAGTAGTCGTTAGCCCGTGAAAAATCCACGGGTTCGCCCGTCCTTTTTATACCGCATTGCGTGCTTCGCGCTATTGCGCAGCTAAGCTACCATTTTGCGTGACAGACAGACGGACGGACGGACGGATGGACAGACGTATACGGGTATTATAATATAGATTAAAGAAAGATCAGATAGCTGTTGCTTTGCTTATAAATGTTTTCACTGAATTTATAAAAACAATCCAATCAGAAATGTAGTAAAATGCATTTATTCCAGTCCTGGATTGAAAAAGGCGGCAAAATAATATCCCCCTCCCTTTCTTCACCAAAGGTAGCCCAATAAAAGTTATTGAAACTAGACAAATTACCTCCTATATTCCGCGATGTCCTTGTTCCCGTTTCATGACTTGTCATATCGTCTGAAGAACTAGTGAAGTCACCTATAGATGCATCTTCGCCACCATTCCTTTGGATCCAATTCAAAACTTTCTGGTGCAGTGTCTTAGAGGATAAACTAGCGTCAATTTTATTTCGAGGGCGTAAACAGTTGATTAAAAGTGTGCGGAAAGTTGTTAGGTAGAGATATGAATTTGTAAAAAAGTCGGGGAATCTTGTTTCCAAGAAGAACACAAGCAGGATTAACGAGCCCATAAAAGCGATACTAAGCTGAAAGATAAACAAGTAAGTAAAAATAATATATCAATACATAACAGGAATGAATGCAGACTGAATGTGTAATGGTAGCCAACTTACCAATACAATAAGTAAGGAGGGGTACAGACCATCAGGTGGCATGCCATGAACTTTTATGGTGAATTGAAACGTGTAATCGCAATTCGACTGATCAATATCTCTAAGTAAAAAAAAAGTTTATATTACCAATACATGTCTAAGGCTGTTTACATGATGTTTCACTACGGGTGTAATTTCACTACGGGCAGTCTGTGTCAAATGATAAAGAAAACTATTTTCAAGATGATGGCAAAAAAAAAACATGAAACGTTCAAGAGCGGGTATATAGTGGTGTTTTTTATGTCATCTATAATCTCTCTGATTCAAATACAAGCCAGTTAATTTTAATTTCGAAACAACGACAAGAATAATGAAATGCTTAATGAACTGCTTTTTGATACGTTAGATATACAAATAAAACGGGAAAGCATTGCGAAATGATTGATAAATTATTTTCTAGGATTGAAAAGCCCACGTAGAAGAGATTTATGGTTGACCAATTTGTTACATGGAGTAATGCCTGAAGAAGCGGGAGTTTGTTTATATGTAATATGCGCATGATCATTGTTGATGTGCACATGCGCCGGAACGTCATTTTTTACTGACCCTGTTCACACAGTAAAGTTTTAAGAGAAGATGTCAAATCAAAAAGAGTTTCGCTTTGGCATGATTTCGAGCGAATTAAAATCTTTATGTAAACGCCGCCCAATTATTGACCAAGACTTGATGTACTTGTGTTATGAAACAAATTGAGGTTCAAATCAGGTACTTTAAGTGAACAATTTTTAAAATCTTTTTTAAAACCCAGACCCATAAGTCATAACCATTGGGTATACATTGTTAAATAGAGAAAAGCCCTTCCTAAACTTTAATTCAGGTTAAAAGCTAACCTTCTACTCAAAAAAAAGTTTATGAAAACAGGTTCTTTTTTAAGCCAAAAATCTCGAGAACCAATAAATAAGATCAAAAGATTTCCAGACAACTTTCCAAGCTCCAAACTTGGTCCAGGGATGCTGTTAAAAGTTCACAAGGTATCAGCCAATTGTATCCCTAAAACCTGGTTCTAACAAACATACAAACAAGATATTAACACAAATACCTTAATGGATCATATTTTCGCAAATTTTTTTATGTGATTTTGCGAATCGAAATTTTAGATTTTTTTTTAGATTTCGCAAATGGATAGTTTTACTAAATTTCGCGAGAATATGTTTTCGCGAATAGCATTACTTTTCTTACATAATTTGCATATTTAATGTTGGCATATTTAATGTGTTTTATAAGAATACCAAATTTCTAACGAGGTTGGTTACTATTCTTATATCGCTGTTGTTCTAAACAACAGTCGTTGTTTTAAAAACAATAATCGTGGATCACAAGTTTATTAGTATTCATCAAATAGGCATTCGTTCAAAGCCTTTGTCACAACCAAAAGTTTAAAGTCTATAACACAACGTACAAATATACAAAGTACAAGCGGAATAAAAAATTGGTGAATTTACAAAAACACACTAAGTTATTATCTCCAAATTTTTTCTAAAATCAAGGTTTTGATAAATTCAATTCTGCGAGAATTTAATTTCGCAAATGATGAAATTGTCAAAAATTCTTGAGAACATATTTTTGCGAATGGCGACAGTCACAAAGCATTTCGGAGAAAAACAAAAAAAAAATCGCGAAAATTCTCGCGAAAATTTATTCCATAAAAGTGGGACTAATTTTATTTAAAGTTCTTAAATGACTCTTGTGTAGAAGTTGCCTATAAATTTCTAGGTATGTTGCAATAGACAGGACATTTCAAAGATGTCGAAGTTTTCGATGAGGCACTGTGAAAAGCTTAAATTTACTTTTACCTTCGAGTAACTCGATAAAATAACAAGCTCAAAAACTCAACAGAGAAGTAATATACCTATTTGAAAACTGCAATTGAAAATAATATTCAGGAGTGCTAGGGAAAACTGGTGTAATTCCACCACATGGGCTGAGGTTACCACAAAGCCATCTAAAAGTAAATGAAAAAATTACCTAATTTTCCATAAGTTCTTAAAAGGAAACCTTAAGTACCAAAAAAAAATGTTATAAAAGGCGACGAAATTTTTCAGGGGTAACAAAAAGTCTAGAGTTACTAAAAAAATTAAGAAATTGACAAAAATGATGAAATTTTCCTGGTGACGATTATTTAATCCTTATCGGATTAAATATTCGTCACCAGGAAGATTTAACAGCAAAACAATTCCCTTAATAGGCGTTCTCCTAAACCGTTGAAGAAATGTCAGCAACATGCTTAATAAGCGCCTCTTTAGAAAGAGAAAGAATCTAATAAGCGTCCACACAATGTGTTTGCTGTTTTCTCTGTGTGCAAGCTGTGCCCTGCCCCAGAGCTCAAATTATTAATTGATTTTATCATAAGCTTTCAAAAGGCTTTGCTTACTTTGTGTTAGTCAAAAACCCTTTAAAACATAACGATAGAAACAATAAAGAAGCTAATGCTGATTCTTGAACATTAAATACATGAGTGAGAACAATAACGTCATTCTTGGTAGACTTACTGGTATGCATTGTCACTAGAAGACCACGCCCAAACCAATGATGCACTAAAATAAATATTTTAAGAATAACACTTCTTTTCTTTATTCATAAAATTCTTAATACAGTTACGTATTGTGTAATTCAAAGGGAGACAGTGTTTGTCGTTTTTGGAAAAATCGCAACGTGAGAGTGTTCTTTTTTCGCAAAACCGCAAAAAATTTTATTCCTGCAAAATGTCTTAATTAGAAATGGTCTGAGAATTTCGCTTTTGTAAGACAAAATTCATAAAAAATCAGTTCAACTAGTCGGAAGAAATGTCTGTAAGAACCGGATAAACTTTAACTATGTATAAAAAAGTAATTATAGAATACAGAATAAAAATAAACAATAAAAAAATATCATTTATTGCCATCAACTGAATTCTTTTTTTCTTTAAAAACCTTTAATTTCGTAGAACTGCGAAAGTTTTTCATCGAAAAAAAGCGAGGGTTTTTGCGGCGGAGCTGAACCGCAAGTTTATTCCATGAACATTTTTTTCCGTAAAGTAAAACAATGATTTAGAAAGAATAAACTATTAATATCACGTGAAATTATTACGAACCCAAGTTTATGATTAAAGTCGTATCTTTCTTGATCAGAAAACAACGTAATTTCATCGATAGAATTTCCACCTCCTACTATTGTGAGGTTATACTTTCCAGGAAACACAACGCTGTCGCCAGTTATTTCATCCACGAGCATAAATACAGGTTTGAATGCTAAAAAAATCACAAGTTACTATTGGTTACCGTCATTTTTAAAATAAAGTAATGACAGAAGGGGACAGAACATTGCACCGTGACTATACAGAGCCTGATCCTGAGCCGTAAAATTTCTAGGGGAAAATTTCGTCCACCTTAATAGTGGTTTACTCTGCGGGGATCCGAAATAAAGCCGCATGCAACCATTTTAGACACAAAATACCATTATTAATACAAAGATTAGTTGTCATATGTACAAATTGAACGTTTTAAATGAATCACCATAACTTTATAGATTTTCACAGATAAAAATTATCGACTTTTTTCTCGGCCGGCACGTTTATTTTGCCAGCCGACATAAGCATCAAATCAATGCGTCTTTTATAAAATATCCCGCCTTGCAATAAGCGAAATTTGCCTTGGAAAAAACACAGTACGGACAACGTTTTGTTCTCTTTGATTGTATTATAATATAACTTATTATGACTTGGTTTGAAAGTTTTCTCGTTAACTACTTGTGTCTACTATTAGTTTTTCGTGTGATCAAAAAACTTTTAGTGAATATATTAAATTATTTTACGACTATTTTACTTTTTCTTTTGAGTTTAGGGAGAAGAACCATTTGTGAATATAATGAAACCCGATTTTATGATTAGTAGTAATAATAATAATAATACAATTATCAATTGACAATACTAAAAAAACTGCTACAAAATAGTCGTATGCAAATATTTTTCGACAAAATAGTCGCCTGCAAATAATTTTTTGACAAAATAGTCGTTATTTTCGGAGAAAATAGTCCTTCGCAGATAATTCCCGACAAAATAGTCGTTCGCAAATAAATCCCGACAAAATAGCCGTTTGCAAATATTTACTGACAAAATAGTCGTCTAAAATATTTTGTCACAAAATTTACTTTTAAGGAATGATATACGCGTTGCTAGCGTCCTTGTTGGCCATAACGCACTTACGTTTGTCGTAGTAAAAACAGTTTTCTTCTTCACAAAAATGACGCTGTTCTTTCTTTGATTCTGATAAATTCAAAACAACAGTTTTATCGGACACACATCCGTGCAAAACCTTTATGTTTATATTCGTCTGAAAAAGTAAAACACTTAGATATATAAACATTCATACAGCTTAATTTAGCCTAAAAAAGCATGAAACATTTTATGCACAATGTGATAATACTATAAGAAAATAGAACTTTGGCCATAACATCGAACAAGGAACATAGGACGGTGACCAACACAGAAGCGACATTCTGCCAAAAAATTAATAAGCTATAAACAATAAACTGCTAATTTAAGAATTTAGTGTGGCGGGCAAGAGTAAAATTTTTACTACTTGAAACTTTGTTCAATAATTTTTAAAGTAATACCGCATTTACGCGATTTTATGACGAAATTCACATAATTTTATTAACAATATTTTTACCGGGAACATCAAAGTCGTGCCGATGAAGTTTTAGGCTACAGTTAAGCGAAACCCTCCGTTAAAAAAACATATCCATATCATCCTCTGAGCGTTACACTATACTGCCTTAGCTACCTTAACGAGAAAAATTTTCTCAAATAATCTTTTTCCCCAACTAATTTACTTCCTGACAAATAATATTCTCCTAAACCAATATGACACCTATACCTACCGAAAAGGGTATACTATTTTCGGTATGTTTGCTTTTCCTGATAAAAAATCTTTACCCAATCTAGACTAGAGATTGGTGCATTTGACATAGACGCCGTTCAACACTGACGCCGTCTATGCGAATACAGGGGGGGTGCTTATTCTACAATTTTATCCTTTTTTATGAGGATGAGGAGCGCACGTCACAATTTAGCTTAAGGGTCCGTTACACATAGCAAAGTGTGCAATAGCAAAAAACATACAAGTACTTGTACAAGCAGTTGTGCAAGCAGTTATTTATACTTGCACAAGTTTTGTCGATTTCAAATAACAAAAACAAGTTTTTGCGCGCACATTTCATTTGAAATTTACACTTTTCTTCGGTGTACATGTTTTCTATAGCAAGCTAATTCTTCGAAATTCTACCAAACAATTGTTCTTGGGTTTCGCTTTCATTAGGACTCAGGTTTAGGTTTACAACTGCGGAAGACGTCTGACGAGGCTCATCCAATCGCTCTGGCGCTTTTAACATCTGTCTGCAACAGATACATCTTAATATTTTTTGACACTAGGTGACTTTTCTCGCTTAATGGCTGAACGCCGGCGTAGGAGTTTCATCATCACCATTCGGATCTTCGAGATAAGAAGCCATTCATCTCCCCATAAAAAGGCCATTAGGAAGTGCAAACCTCATCCAAACCTGCTCCACTTTTCTTTGAAGCTAGGATTTTATGTTTTATTTGACCGTAATACGATCTCGAACCGACCATTTTCATTTACCAATTCGTTTGAAATCAACTCCAACGCTATATTGATTCTCGCATGATGATACTCTGCATGGTTTCAGCTGAAAAGGCATTCGTGTAGTTGCCACTCTGCAATTAGTTGTCCCACCATATTGTGTGTCCAACTATCAACTTTGTTTTTTTTATTTATCGCCTCCATCTTCAACGAAATATTATTCATACACGCTACAAGACTATTCACACCAAATTTTTTTATTTTCATCAATTCGATATCCTATTTGCTCAATTATAACAAAAACAACAATGAAAGTCTAAAATTATTGATCGGTTATTATTCCGAACTTGATCGTATCCTATTGTTTATTTGCTATAGCAAACGTCGATTTTTTTAAATCATTTTAAAAAAATCAGAATTTGCACAAATTATTCTTATATAAGCGCAATGCATAGTAGCAGCTGTTACACATAATATTGTATTGCACAAGTACTTGTATGTTATTTGCTATTGCAAATTTCGCTACGTTTAACGAACCCTTTAGATACACATTCTGCACTAAATTCGAATAAGGGTGTTGCTGAAAGACCAAACACTTATTAACCTACAAGCACTATTTCCGCAACTTTAAACTATAAATCTTTCACCCAATCACAAAGAAATACAAATTGTAGCAATAAATAACAGAATAAAAAAGTAACACCATAAATAATCATAAATAATAAGGGGGACAAATTTCATCAGGGAAAGATGGCGAAATAATTTTCTAGTTTTAGTTTTCCCCAGATGAATTTTACCCCGATTAGGTTATGTTTGTTACTGATTCATTGAGTTGATGTTTACTTAACAACCTGCCAACCCTACCACCCCGGTCAACCCTAACACCCTGTCAACCCAGATACCTAACATTCTCTGCTGACTTACCTTGACACGATGCACCAATAAACATTCTAAATCAGATGGATTGATCTAGACAAACGAACAGGTATAATAAGTTCAATGACGTCAAAGTTTTGACTTGCAATTCCAACGATAAATTTAACTATGACAGAAAAACATGCTTCTTTGAAACACACAGCCGAAATAGTCGATTCTTAACCAAAGTTAGAATTGTGAAAGATGATATGATGGTGACATTGGTGTGGTGATACTTTCACACTGTTTTGGCCTAATTGGAAACTTCCTTGCCATCACAACTTAAAAAACCAACTGTAACTTTTCAGTCTGCAAGATAGTTCGCAATTATACTACGATCGTATACAAAATTAATGCAACAAAAAGCAGTTACCAACAATATTTCGAGCATGACCAAAAAGGTTAAATGGTTAATACTCTGCAGCCAACAGGTTTCAAAGGCGACACATTTTCGCGCACATAGCCCAGGTGGCAGATTCAAAAATTGCTAGTGACATTTTGTAACGCTTCCCCAAACGACGAATTTCACGTCGGACCCACAAAGGCACCGAAATTAGAAAAATGGTCGTAGGTGCGTTTTAAGAGCACGAATTTAACCAAATAAGACCTGACGACGTAACTCGACGTAATTTCAAAATGCGTGACTCTAATATAGAAAGAGCCTATAATCACTTGTCGTGTCGAAATTCGAAATTAGCACTATTGTTTTATTATATTTTGTCTATGATGTAGCTACATTAAAGTTTAGGTAACTCCATATTAATGTTCGTTTTCAAGCTCTTCTTATATTTTAGCGCCTTTGTAACCGCTACCCCAGAAAAGTTACTATAGTTAAATCAAATCAATAAAACAATTCTACATTAAAATAAATAAATTTAAAGAACTTACTTGAAATAATGCATGGCTTACAGTTTGGTGATCGCCGGGAAAGTTTTGTGTTCGTTTCACACCAGTGTCACATAATGTGACCTAACATCAAGTAGTATAAACAATTACAAGTTGAACAGCGTCACAAACAAATAAATAACAAACAAATAAACAAACATGCAAAACTACCGCTACGTTTTTAAAAAATGGACAGCATTTTCATAATGGCTTACTTGAAATATTATCACTCCATCCAAGTAATCGACCATCTTCGTAACACCAACTGATAGCTCATGAAGTGGCGTGAAAGAAGATTTCATTATAACATCATGATGCGAAAACAGAGCTAAAAAAATCCATGGATTTAGATACCTTTTCTAAGTGTTAATTTGGGAATGTCGACCATTGTTGTTGGAAGCATATACGGAACAAAATATATGCTTTAATACCAAAAATGACGCGGGTACAAAGACTAGATGTGATGTAATAGATGCAAATTCGGCTTTAGGCTAAAACACCTGCACACTTTTGCTAAAACATATAAAGCCATTTACTGATTACGAAGTCGCTTGGGAAGCAGGCAAGTTAAATAAGTAGTGTGGGTGGTAGTGGTCTTTGGCAAATATGCAACTAAGAACTCAATACGCCCAGGAGCGTTAATTTGCTTGCCTGTAGCTATTCCAGTTGTAAATTTTATTATTTCACGCTTGAAATATGAGCTTATTATTTAGGATAACATATTAAAGAAAAGTTTGAATGTGAATCCAAAAACAGCAGTACAGGAACAAGGATTTGAATGAAATCACACTTATATCAATTCTGACAGCCACAAAATAGACCTACTTTTAGTTGCCATACCAATAGAGATATTCACTTCATAACATTCGTTTAAACCGAGTGATATTTCTTCTGGAAAACGTTCTGGAGGCTCGAAGATACTGAACTGCTCAGCATCTATGACATCAGTGCGGAGCTCGTTTGTCACGTCATCTAAGCTGTATATGTTACTAAGTTGGACTCTGTTCACATAGTGAGAAAGCATCGTCTTAATTCTTGAATATTTACCATTTTTGTCAGGTGTAATCGAGAGAAATAAATATGGACAAGCGGAGTGATGACCGAGGTAATCCAATTGGGGAGAACAACTATCCAGGTACGGAGAAGTACATATTGTTCTTAAATTGTTCTCCACCTGCGATGACAACGCAGAGTGAAGTTGTGACTTTATATCAATGGTTTGTGATTTAAAACATGATTCGTTACTACTAGCAACGATGAGCTAAAAAAAGAAAAGAAAGTTAGTAGAAAATGACCAAATCTTGTGTGACTAATATATTTACTTAATAAAACTTTTACCGACCTATTTTATTACTGACTTATTTTTAAGGTATTTTATTTTGTATGATACATAATCTACACTGTTCATTCCATGGTTAATATTATACCAGTTCTCCACTTCATTTGAAAGTGTCTTATAGTATGTTTTCAATAAACAAAAACAAGAAAAATTTACATTTTCATATGTACCCACAAGAGTGGTTTTGCTACATGGTAAAAAGACAACAAACGGAGACAAATCAAGCTTACACACATAGTGGATATTTTCATACTTCAAAGTCAAATGCAAAACACTACACAATCAAGACAATGTTATTATGAATATTTTTGAAGAAACTTTTGCCTTTTGGAGAGGCCCGGGAAGAATCTAGGATAATTTTCATTTTCTAAGACATTTGTAAAGTTTTGGCAAGGTGTAGAAATCTTGTAAGAAGAGCTCGTCACTTCTTTGTTTCTCATAGTTCAGTAAAAAAATAATAAAAATGTATTTTTACAACAGGGTGAAGGGGTTGCATATTTTTTTTAGGGATAGAGAATTTTGTCATAATATAATATTTTTACCTGCCACCGAGAAGTATATCTCACCTCTTTCAGGACGCCATTTGAGGTGAAAAAATAGGCCAGATGGTTCAAACTAGGAGTACATTTAAGTTGTATAACTCTCTCTACATCTGATAGCCCATACCATAACTGAAACACAAACCAAAGTAATGTATATCAAATGGAATATTTCTTCAGCTTATTAAATCTAACCATATCCTAGTCCAATCAAAAGAGTGTCTTATACTGAATCTAAGTAAACAAATTAATAAAATTTACCACTTGAATACAGGCAAGCAAATTAACGCTGCTGGGCGTATTAAGTTCTTAGTTGCATATTTGCCAAAATTTACAAGTTGATTTTACATGGAAGACCCTGGATCTTTTTTTGAAAAATCTTGACATTTTACAAAGTTCTTATGATACAACAACAAGTGGTTCTGGGTGAGGTGTTGTATGGAACTGAAACATTCAGGGCTATATAGATTTCTACCCATTCAGTTCGACGTTTTACATATTCGTTAACTACCTGACCAATGTCATAATTTTGCATAATAAATTCAAGACCAAAACCTAAAAACTAATACAGAATATTCCAAAAATAAAAAGATTTCTACGCAACTTTTCAAGAAACTTCATATGGAATCAACTTGTTTTACATGAGGTAACACAACACTATTGTAATAGGGAATGGAAGCATATTCACCTACAGTCAAGATCATTTAATGCACTTCAAATATAAATTTACAACATTGACAATGTCAGTTTTAGTGAGTGTTGAAAATAGTGTTAAAAAACAACACACCTTGTTGGAGTGAGTTACAAAAAAGAAATCCTCTCTATCGCCAACTAAAAATGTAGCAATGCTCGTATCGTCATACACAATTTCATTCAATATTTCTCCGTTGTTCAAACTAAACGTGAGACAAAGAAAAATAGTTATTACTAGCAGAGACGATTATACAGCCTGGAATTATGATGTAGAAGTTGGCAGGCAGTTGCCAAAGAAGGGCGTAGACGTCAGGGACCGGCTGTCTAAATATCATTAAAAGTCAAGGCACAGGAAGCAGTATGAGGGGTCTTAGTGAATGATTTTAAGAAATAAGATGGTTTTATAACCACTGTAAAGACACTGGTTACAGGATATCTAACTGATGATACTACCGAGTCTATCACGCATTTGAAGAGTTTGATAGTTTGGTGGTAGTTTTTCAACGTTTTTTGTCGAACATGAAAAACAATATAGAGAAGTCAAGCGATATAACTTAGAGTTACCTACAGGTATACATATTTTCTTTCTTCTACAAGCAGCCAATTTATTTATCGGAATTAGAAAAACTAGCTCGACCCACAGCAAAGCTAGAATATGATGATGTTAAGGAAAATTGAAAAAAAAATTAGGAGATTCTATAAGACTCTTCAATAGTTGTTCAATAGTTGTTCCTGTGAAACAAGAGGGAGTCTTTTTTATACTTCACAAAAGATAAGAGGAAGTGAAAGAGGAAGAAAAAGAAGTAGTTCTGGGAATAGAAAAGGAAGAGGTAATTTTTTAAATACAGAAAACAAGAGAAGAAGCAGTCCAAAATAAAGTCTTAGTCGAGTCTTCCATGGGGATGAAAATGGGTTTTTTAAAGCATGCAGTTGAGAAAATAACAAGATAACGACGATATGTAATTCCACATATCACTACTGCATACCTCTGACAACTTTGAATGACAAAAATTGTAATGCAGTGTTCCACCTGACAAGTTTTTCCACAAGTTTGAATGTTGCTCAGAAAGAGGAAAAAGACTTTGAAACAAATCAAATGCGAAGCCTATATCAAAAGAACGTATAATTAGACTTTTAAATAACACTTAATGTGCTGATACAGAATATTTTCAAGTATTAAAAGAATTTTGTGATAGTTGTGAGTTTTGCCAATTGTATAAGAAACCATACTCCAGACCAATAGCTGGCTTTCCTGTTTCCAGTGATTTAATGATACTATACACATCTTAAAGTGGTTCAGGAAAGAAAACATTGACTTTTCATTTAATTGATGCTGCTAAACGATACACTGCTGCTCGTCTGATCAAGACTAAGAAGAAAGAAGTAGTTGTATGCAAAATATTCCAAATGTTAGTTGCTTACTTTATCTTAAAAAAATTCGCTATGATTGCAGTGGTGAGCTTTGCAAGGACAACATTCAAGAAATAAACAAAAAATTGAGCATTGAAACAAGCGTAATGCCACGTAAAAATCCCTTTAGGAATAGGATTTTGGAAAAAAATAACAAAGTGTGAAAGTTACAAGTGAATAATGAAGACAATGAATGACACGGAATGTGACACGGAATGTGACACAGAGACAGCTCTTGTCTGGGCAGTAGCAGCAAAGAACACACTTCAAAATCATAGAGGTTTTTCACTGACCAAATTATTTGGAGCAAAAGTAAACCTACCATACACTGTCAGTTATTTGCACTCTAGTGAGATAATTAGAAAAAATCTCAACGCCTTAAACAGTGCCTGTCAAAAATTTATAGAAAAAAAATGAATCAAGTGAAAGAATCAGACGTGCTTTATGGCATAATATTAGAACTTATAGTGAAGTTTCTTTATAAAAATGGTAAGAAGGTATTTTTTCCAAAAGAAAGATGCGAAAGATTGTAAAGGTTTAGGGACAGTACTTAGAGTGGATAGAAATTTTATTGTTGTGGGTTACGGAAGTGCCTTTTACAAATACCATCCATGTCAATTAATGAAGGCAATACAATAGGTTGGAGCAATGATTCATACGATGTCCAAACCCGAAGAATCACAGAAAAAGAAAGGGAAGAAAGATGACAAAAAGAAAAAAACACACTGTAATGTACATGAAGAAGAAGGAATTGTGGACAATGATTCAAGCAGTGATAAAATTAGTGATCAAGAACTTGTACCTGATGCTCTTCATGGATGTGGTACAAGAGGTGGTGATGTTGATGAGTGAGTTGGAGATGATGAGTTAGTTAAAGTTGATGAGAGTTGATAATAAAAGAGTTAAAGATGATGAGACATTTGCAGAGAATAGAGACAAAGAATGGAGAGAAAGAGAGTTGAAGAGAAGACTAATAGCGAGAATAGAGAATTAATGTTGATCACATAAGTAAGAATAAAAGAAAGTCAATTCGCTTAAAGAAAGTTATACAAATTTTTGCAAACCAAAAAGTAATACAAACATTCGATTTATGATGAAAAATAGTAGTAGTGGCAGTGCATTGGCTCTATCTAGACAACCAAAAGATCTGCAAGCTCAAGAGATTGGGTTAATGTGAAATTAGTTGGATCAAAGAAGGATTATTTGGACAGAAATAGTTCGGTGAAAACAATGCAATAATAAAGAGAATGTGCTTTTGTTGCCATTTTGTGACGAATTTAGTCACGCTGGAATTGATGCAAAGTCAAAAACAATGGAAAACCTGAATGATAACCAATATTTATTTGGGTTAGTGGTATTGGTGAGAACAGAGTATCTTGTAAATGGGTGGTTACTGAAAGAAAAAAAGTACAGTACAAGATGCTGAAAGCAAAATTTAACAGATTTTGAGAAAAGAAGACTTGATAAAACGTATTCACCTACATGTAGTCAGTACGATCTGTTGGAATTTGGAAAGTTTGGACATTAGAGCTGCAGACATTTTTGCAAGACGATGGAAAAGAATTCTCCCGACAGACAGACAGACAGACAGACAGACAGACAGACAGACAGACAGACAGAACGACAAATCTACCAGTTTCCCTAACGAAAAAATCTCTCTGTATTCCAGGTTTTTCATGTTAACGGACAATAACAATAAAAATAAAAGATTTATAAATTATTCCGATTGGTATGGACTTTTTAAAAGTTTGGGATCTAATTTCTTGCTAGAAATGAGAGATAAAGTAAATTTTAGGAAATTTAGAAGGGTCAATATTCCTCTCGCAACTACCCTCCCATTGAGTTTATTACCAACGTTGCTTAACATTGATTGTAAATTCAGTTAAGTAAGGGGTTCGATTGACAATCTGAGTGTGTCAATAAGCAGTAGTCTTTCTTCATCTGTGACTCTCATGAAGCATGCTTAAAAAAAACTAGTGGAAATTTACCTCATAAACAACTGCTCCCCCCAAAAAAAGATACGATTTGATTTTGTCGTTGTGATATGTGACACATTCGCCACAATGTTACCATTCACCATTTGATAATGCCAAGATGAGTTTATGACTAAAGACAAGATAAAAAAAACTTTGTTACTTGTAGTTTTTCAGTGGCTTTAGGTGTAGCAGATTCGAAAGATGTTCTTAACACTCTAAAACTCATACTGATAATTAGTTAAATCATTTAAAGGGACACTTTATCTTCAAACCTTTCACTTCCACTAAGACATTGCTTTGATTATCGTTTAACAAGACAAGAAAACAATCATCAGTCAGTCTTTTTGTGACATCCATAATTTGAAAACCTGCATGAAAACCAATTATTATATTAAAGTATTTTAAACGTTTATTGCCAAGAAGAGCACACGAATGTAACGGCAGAAATTATTTTAACGTTTAGAAACAAAATTTGTTCGTGTCGAAGGAGGGGTCACAGTTTCATATTTAGAACTGTTTTTTTTACTAGTTACATGTAGTCGAGATTAGATAGTTCTTGTATTTTTTTTACTAGTTACATGTAGTCGAGATTAGATATTTCTTGTATTTTTTTTACTAGTTACATGTAGTCGAGATTGGATATTTCTTGTATTTTTTTTACTAGTTACATGTAGTCAAGATTAGATATTTCTTGTATTTTTTTTTACTAGTTACATGTAGTCGAGATTAGATATTTCTTGTATTTTTTTTTACTAGTTACATGTAGTCGAGATTAGATATTTCTTGTATTTTTTTTACTAGTTACATGTAGTCGAGATTAGATATTTCTTGTATTTTTTTTTCTAGTTACATGTAGTCGAGATTAGATATTTCTTGTATTTTTTTTTACTAGTTACATGTAGTCGAGATTAGATATTTCTTGTATTTTTTTTTACTAGTTACATGTAGTCGAGATTAGATATTTCTTGTATTTTTTTTTACTAGTTACATGTAGTCGAGATTAGATGGTTCTTGTATTTTTTTTACTAGTTACATGTAGTCGAGATTAGATATTTCTTGTATTTTTTTTTACTAGTTACATGTAGTCGAGATTAGATAGTTCTTGTATTTTTTTTACTAGTTACATGTAGTCGAGATTGGATATTTCTTGTATTTTTTTTACTAGTTACATGTAGTCGAGATTAGATAGTTCTTGTATTTTTTTTACTAGTTACATGTAGTCGAGATTAGATAGTTCTTGTATTTTTTTTACTAGTTACATGTAGTCGAGATTAGATATTTCTTGTATTTTTTTTACTAGTTACATGTAGTTGAGATTAGATATTTTTTGTATTTTTTTTACTAGTTACATGTAGTCGAGATTAGATATTTTTTGTATTTTTTTTACTAGTTACATGTAGTTGAGATTAGATATTTTTTGTATTTTTTTTACTAGTTACATGTAGTCGAGATTAGATATTTTTTGTATTTTTTTTACTAGTTACATGTAGTTGAGATTAGACATTTTTTGTATTTTTTTTTTACTAGTTACATGTAGTCGAGATTAGATATTTTTTGTATTTTTTTTTACTAGTTACATGTAGTCGAGATTAGATAGTTCTTGTATTTTTTTTACTAGTTACATGTAGTCGAGATTAAATATTTCTTGTATTTTTTTTTACTAGTTACATGTAGTCGAGACAATTACTTACTAACCTAAGTAACGTTTTTCTACTTTCTTGATCAGGGCTTTTGTTTGATAAATAAATGGAAAAAAATATCTCCCTGTTATTGTGTAGGCAAAAAAATACTGCAAAGAAGGTCTTACTTATTCTTTTCTTCAGTGTGAAAAGTTGTTAAAGAAATAAAAAAGACAAAAAGGATAAACAAGCCAAACTGGACCAGGCAAGTCCACACAATAATTTTGTGCTTCCAACCCCCTCTCCCAGTCCATATATTTTGCCTTCTTACCATCAAGATTAATCACATTCCATTGTGGTGCCAACCAACTATACAGATTATGACCATCAGCATTTTGTACTTCAGAAAATGATCCTACAAAAAATCAATATATTTCTAATGGATTGTGTAGTTACACTAAGCTGCTACATTTGAAAAAAAATCTACCACAACTGCTCTGCTCTCTACCTGTCATGTCTAATGATTTCCAAAATATAGACTTGCCATCAACACCTAAAACTACAACTTCTTTCGCATACTTCAGAGTACCAACTCCGACCAACTTCTTTATACATTTTGAAAGAACTAGCTTCGAATCTGATGCTAAATATTATAAAACATTAATATTTACAAAAACTTCCATCTAAGCATACAAAAAACTGTGGTGACTAGTTTGTATTGACGAAAGTAACAGAAAAATTCCTATACTAACAACTACTACATAGTTAGTATCACAACAGAAGATGTCATTGAGATGTATATATTTAAACGTGGAAGATATAAGCTAACAACTTACAATTTACAATTACAACTTACAATTATCATACTTGAAGACACCAAACTAAAAAGCAAGGTCAAGAATACTTATCAGTTTTGACTAAATATTCAGATAAGCACCGGTCTCTTGATATGGAGGGGGTGGGCAATATTTGAAAGGGAAAGAAGGAGTGTGTGCAATTTCACGTCATTAGTAGAAATGCCTGACCTTGGTAGCAAGTAACAGACAACCATCGAAATACGACATATCAAGTATTTCTGGCGAGTCATCATTACATCGAAGTGGTGACAACAGGGACATATGTGTCATATTAAACTGTAAAAATAAGGAAAAAAAGTTTACTTTCAGGCGAAGTTTACCTTAATAAGGAAAGAAAAAATAGCAGGAAAGAAAGTTTTGCAAAAACTATTTCTGTGATTGAGAGGCCTGAATCGAAAATCTTTGTGAAACAAATTTTTGCGATTGAAGTTTTAAAGACAAGTACCAAATTTATTTTTACAATTTGTATTTTCAATTTGTATGTTCAAAAAAAATCAGAACTAATATAATGCGATTAGAACAGTTTTTAATAAGAAATAGGCATTTTAATTTTCAATATTTCCTACACATGTAGAATACATTATAAAGATCATTATCATTATCTTACTCATTGTCCACAAGAATTTCAAATGTTTTTTGTGATTTTTTGTGATATCCTTTAACTATTGCAGATTAAAAATTTGACCGAAAATTTTCTTTCCGATTAAAACATATTTATTGCTGACAATCTTACCTGTTTAAGTGTTGATCTTTCAAACTCTGATTGAGTGAACAAAACATATCCATTGTGGATATGTAAATACCAATTCCCAACATCGCTTTTCACAATTTTTTTATGTCTACCACCATGGGTAAAGTTTTCATGCAAGTGATGTACATCTGGTATAACAGGTATCGTGTTAACACTGTGAACCAAACTGAAATAGAGTTTATTACTGTTACATATCAATCCTATAAGTGCTGATAGAAACAAATGAAGACTAGGGATTCTTGTATTTTTGTCAACACTTGCGTTTAGTACAAAATCTTTATTAGTTAAGAAACAATTCTGGTGGTCTAAAACATAAGGTTTAAACATGTCAAATTTTTTAAGGCACTTTTCTTTTTATACGACTTTGTTAAAATGTATTTATCACAAAAGAAGAAATTAAGAGAATAACAGATTTATAACGCAACTCTGTTAATTAGTTAAGAGATTTTAAATTAAATTTCGTATTTTTCAAACTTACTCTTTCTCACTCACAGAGATTCCAAGACCATTATCACTGACAGATATTTTTAAAGATTTTGTAGCAGATGTTACTTGCAGTCTTGCCAACCATAGCAAATCACATAATTTATTGACACAATGTGTATTATTAGTTGCTGTTGATTTCTCTGTGTTGCATTGGTTGGTTTGACTTCCAAAATCATCAGTGTTTACATCGTTAAAACTGGAGTGAAAAAAAAAGTAGCTACAAAACCAAAAGAACTAACAAGTTAGCACTAGTCATTATCCCGTGAAAACACACACGCCAATTAGTATGTTGCCATGTGTTGCTACTATTTAAGCTTGCAGAAAGACATAACAAGGGACAGACGAAAAACATTTTATTGGATCAAAAACAGTGGAAATTAAAGCATTCTTACAAATAGCTTCAAAGTTTGAACATTGAACACAAATAAATCAAAAAACCTGTGACAGAGTTGTCTAAGGGCATTGATCCCACGAAAGAATTATGGCAAAGATACTTTTTAAACAAATGGTAACTTTTTTATCTCAACAAGAATTTCAGCAAATTTACTGCATTCGAGTTGGTAACATGCAAACTTTTTGGGAAAGGTTTATTGCTGAACCTGGCGAGGCAAAATATATTTATAAAAACATTTTTTACAAGCATAGTACAGGAGTCAGGACACTTAACACAGTGATGGCCATGATGGCGCACAATGTTTATGTTGGTTAATTCTTATTTAGAATTTGTAAAAATTTGTAAGAATTTGTAGTGTAAAATCATTAAGATTTTTTAAACATAGTTTAAGCATAGTTTCTTGACGAAGATTATTAATTTCAAATTTAAAACGAACTTTCTCAACAAAACTATAATCACACTAGGTAACATTTTTTTACAAAACAGTATTGTCACTCGAAATTGCTTCTGAAACTTTGTTTGCTTTGTACAAAACACTTTGAAAAATTGATTTGTATAAATATATATGAAGTTAAGATATAGACCATGAGTTAAGAAAAAAGTTTTTCTTAACATTTAGAAACAATTAGGAAAATGGTACAATTGTGATGAAAGTAGCTTGAAAATTGTGAAACCATCTTTGTAAATTTAAAATTGTGGGTTATAAAAATCACTAGAATAACTAGACAGTAATTTAAGGTAATTTCAAGAGCTGAAAAATTGTTTTTTTGTTTAAATAAAGCACAGGCAACAAACATTCTTTTTATTTCAAATTTTCTCGCTCTACTTTGATTATGCTTTTATGTAATTTTAAGTGATGTGGCCCCAATTGTAATGTAGTTGAGATCGCGATGTAATATTCTCAGTAGATCACAATGCTTACAACGCTCAAAAACTTTGCTATAATGATGGCAACGTGGTTCTGACGTGTCAAGTGTGGTATTATTATGTCCTAATTCCAGTACTATACCATTTGTTGCTGTCAAATCGATTTAGTTTTATACGTCAATAAAAAAATGTACCCTTAATTATAATAATTAACCCTTGCTTGGTTTTCACAGAAAGTGTAGTAGCTGTGCGTAGCGTTGGGTGAATTCCCACAAATCCTTTTACTGGGTGAATTTCTGTGATTTTTTTACAGGTTCGCAACTAGTGTACTACAAACAAGCTACTAAAAGAACGATACATGGTACTGCTTACAACGAATAACAAAAACAACAACAATAAATTATTTTGCGTACTGTTCCCTCAATATACTATTGTCATCATTGCAAAGACAATCCTTCGATTCCACAAGCGCAGTTTCAATAATGTGCATGCTCACACCAAACTCTGCAGTAATTTGAACGTTTACATGAGGTTGAAAGCCCAACATAGCCATCTGTTTTCCAACATAGGATTTCTAGTAGATATAGAATACATTATTGCAGTATAAGGATAAACGTTTAGGAAAACATGTTATTATAAAAGTAATTTTGCACAAAAATTTGGTAGAATCTTCCTATGTATGGAACCTTGGATCAAATGAAAACATAAATTTTATAAATAAAAAATAGCTTAACTTACATTCGGACAAAATAAACTAATTTGTAAGAAATATTCATCACAAACGGTCTGTAAACAAATAATTTCCGAAGAAGAAGAAAGTGATTTCTTGGCAGCATCATAAAACAAAATATCCAACTCGAATTCACATGCCAGTGACATATGTTGACAAAAGAATACCAATACCAGATAAAAAAGCATGCTGCAAAAAACAAAATATTTAAATTAATATTTTATGCAGATAAAACAACATGGTAGGATTGTGAGGACTCAAAAAAACTTTATCTACACAAGCTGAAATGCTTTAACCAATAACAAGTATGAACATGAAAACCAATGATTTCGTATGTTTCCATTTTCAGGTTTGCTGTTGCAACAAATTTGAGATTAATTTTTAAATTAACTACATGCACGTATTTACCAAAAATAAAGTTATTTAAATACTGAATTCATACTAGAGTGCTAATTGAAACAATTTAAAATACCTCCTAACACTTGCTGATAACATAAACTTTGAATCTAACCTTTCTGACTATTGTAATTATTACTACAAAATAAGAAGTAAAAGAACTAGGAAAACACATAAGAAACATGAGAAATTATAAAAACTTTTAACTAACATTCAGTTCCATTATATAACTGCAAACAATTCTAATACAGTATAAACTGTTTTGTCTATCTATACCAAGAGATATTACCAGAGGTCAAAAGTATAGACCGAGAATAAGAGGTTGATACGCTGATTAAAGGTAATATTACTAGGAAGAGATAGTTAAAACAGTTTACATTGTATTTATATATAGCTATTTTGTTTAGGTTTGTAGAAACTAGGATTTTTTTCTAAAGATTTACTTGTGACAGCATTTTAAAAACCAGGATTTGATAAAGAAAGAAACGTTCGATTTAAATTCCATTGTATTAATCTTCAAATACACGTAAAAAGAAAAAACAAAATATTTGAGTATCCATAGAATTCTTATAAACGTTGTTTGAACCAAAGTTTATTTTTCATCAAAAAAAGTCTTATCATGCAAAGTCAACAAAGAAAGCTAATTCTTTTGTCTCTGAAATATCTCAGTCTTGTCGATCAGGAAACTAATTTATTGGCTAATCAAATTATATATTTTTTTAATCTTTGCAGATCATTTCTTTGTAATTGAAAATTTTAGCATCTCAATTGTGCAATGCAATTTCCTTTGCATAAAAAATGAATGCTGGATCAAATTTAATGACTGTTACTTCATATAAATTATACATTGAAAGCGTAAAAACTTTATAAACAAATTCTGACTAAGTTTGGCTGGAACTCAAAATCCTTTGCAAGTATACTTCAATATTTTATACATAGCTAAGATATCAAAACATATTTAAGAATATGGCGTCTATTTTTCACAGTTCCGTCATCATTACTTCATTTTATAGCTTTAAACAGAAATATGGAATGCAGTGGCTGCAAAATTATTTATCCTTTCTCGTCTTTCTGTTCATGGTCTCAAAACATAGTGTATTTGCCTTACTGATTAATCATTATTTCTAATTATTTTTTTTAATGAGAGGGAATTTTATCCAACAAAAACTTGGCAACATTTCTACCTCTTAAGTAACAAAATGATCCATATACCGGCAATCATAACAACTATTGTAATTATATTATAAACGTTTTTATAAGAAATACACATGTATAATATAGTACAAAAATATAATCCTTGATTTAATTTTACAATAAACAAACATTCCTCCTAATATTCTTTATTGCTGGATTTGCAAATAACTAGTGGTTTAATATGTTGAACAGCAATTTGACAAATTGGACATTGAAAGTTACTATCTGCATTCATGTTACCTTGGATACAATAGTAACAAAATACATGGTTGCATTCACTAGAATATGGATTTGTTGCTTTCTCAGAACATATCCTGCATTCTAGAACACTCCCGGGTATTATTTCTTTGTCCTTCGGTGAAACACTGGGTTGCAACCAGTTTTTAGTTAGATTATAAAGTTTTCTGAAATTTACAAAAGGTAATATACAAAACACAGTATCCATAATGTATCTCCATAATAATTCCTTGCGCATGTATTCGTAATCAATATATCTTGGTGAAGGCTTTCCTCGAAAAACATGTTTTAATCCCAACAACCGCTCTATTAAATTAACACTTGTTCCAGTTTGCAAAAACAACAAAAAATTTATTAAGGACAAAAAATTTAAGACAGTTATGAAATGTGAAATAAATTTTTCAAACAGTGGTAACAGATGTATTTTTTCGTTTTTCTCTAAAAGTTTAGCAATCATAGCAATTAATAAACGTTGACGATCTTTAAGCCAATAAATAACAACAGTTAACATGCCATAAGCATACTTCTTCTGGTTGATTAGCTTCCCACCATTCATATTTGTATATTTAGAGTTTAACATTGCTTGACCTATGGACGATTCGGTATCATGTACAGAATATTTCCATAACACAAATCGCAATAATGCATATATTTCTGGTTCAAAATTCAAAAGGTATGAAAAGGGACTTGTTTGAAGTGAGCCCTTAATTTCGTTTCGAAGTATGCTGCATATCCCATTGTTTATTTCTTCTGCATCAAGTTGCGTGACACGTAATACATGAAATACTTCTTTCTCCGGCATTTTAACAGTATAAAGCTAATGGCATTTCCATCACTTTTTATCTAAAAACACAACAACAAAGCAATTACTAAGTTTGACAAGTACACACAGAGAGAGGGTTCCTAGTCAAATATCACACAAATCTCTTAGACATATTTTAAAAATTATGCTTTTTTATTCCCCACTTCCTAATTCCAAAAGACAGGAATTTTATAGACTGACTGTAGATAAAAACAAAATAGCATACATACATAAAAAAGAGAGCACATACAATAAGGTGAATAAATGCAATGCAACATTAAGAATTGGTAATTTTAAGTAACATTGGTTCAAATTAACAATATAAAATACTTATTTCCGAGTTTTTCTGAAGTCAGCATATTATTATATACTGAGAAGCCATTCCAATTATAGGACCACTAGCATGATGTTTATTAAAGGGTGGTACCTTTTGGAACAGGCATCCATTACAAAAACCACGCACAAACATTAAACTTATTTCTACATTCTCAGGTAAAAAAAGTAAAATATAAACGCAACAATTGAATGATTGAAATCTATAATTTGCAAAATAATTTTGTCTACTTATATCACCATGATAAGTTGATTAACATGGTGCTTTATGTTAATGAATCATCTTGATTTGGCACTACACAAGATCAGATAGCAGACACAACACATGACAAGGGGAGAAAAAACGGAATAAAAAACAGAATAAACACATTGTAAGTGTGTTTAAGCAATATAATCTAAAATAACTATCAATAGTTAAATATAAAATGTAATATAAAACTATGAATTTACAAATATAAAGTGGGTGCGAAATTGTGTATAAGCAGATTATCAATATAAGAAGCTTGGCTGCTGCTTGATGTCCACAACTATCTTTTTGTCAAGAAGATAGATCAGTCTGTGATAATTTCTTGCCACTTGATTTGATAAGGAAGACTTTATTTGTTAGCCAAATAGCAAGGGAAAACAATCGAACAGGATAGTCACTGAAATAAAAAAAAACATTGTGTTACTGGTTCAATCTTCTTAACATAAAGATTTGAAAAAATGTAAATCGTCTGTGATCAAAGATGGTAGGGAAATGCTCATGTCACCGTAGAATCGTCCACAGGTTTATAACTAGTATCTTTAATTTATGACAGAAAAAAAACTGAGCAATTAAAAAAATACAACTTCAAGAACATATGGTGAAATACTTTCAACATTAACCAATTTTAATCATTGTTTTTTAAACCAATTAAAAACAGACATTTTGCTATTCCTAACGCAATGAAGAAACATATACTGAGGGACCGAAAGAAAGTATACAAGCGGAATAAGATGAAGTCCAGTTATTTATATCAAATGACACAAACTACATACCATTGTTCATATGGACGTGCATCAAGACCGCTTAATATAAAGATGGGAAATGTGATACCAAATATACATGCACTAAAAACAACAATAGGAATTTTAGGTTTTAGGTAGCTCAAATTTAAATTTCAGTAAGCAAGCCAAAATATAAATTAAGGAAAATATAAACATTATTGCATTAACTAAAGCTTTGAAATTATTATTATCTATTCTCCTTTCTCTTACTTTTAAAAATCAAGGTTTAAATTCATTTTATACACCAAATTATACTGTGCTGTAGTTATGCCAAGATACTTGTTATTTCGACAGCACGTTCTTCAAGAAAACTCTACATACCTGATGACAGCGGAGGATGTCAAATTGGTGAGTGTAGAAAGAAGAACACCAAATCCAATAAAATAAGGCCAATTATTTTCAATATATCCCAACCTTCGAACAACTGTCCAACCTAGCAGGAATAAAAAATGAAACATTAGCGTTGGTGGCGAGGCCTGTGGAAAATACATCTAGGCAGAAGAACAATGAAGAAGATTCTGTCATTTGAATTTTGATAATGACATGTGGATACACACTGTTTGTTTAGACATATTTTGGCTGTGGCTTCTAGTGTGTAGAGTTTTAAATGGTGATCAAGAAAATTATAGGATCATGTACTTTTGACGAACGGTTAAAGAGATATTAGGGCTTCAAGGTATATTTAGATGATGTCATTAACCTGTCTGCTTGAAAATAGGTGGTATGACCCAGCTTTGGGGAACTTACGTAATTTTGGCTCCAGTGGCCCCTAGTTACCCATGCATAGATAAGCTCAGTTATTTCCAGCCGTTTTCAAGATAAAAGGCCTTAAACATAAAAGCACAATGCAATTGCTTTGCTAATTTTAAAAATGCTATAGACGTCAACCTAATGCATAGCCTGTTATTGACAGAAACACATAAGTTAGCCTATTAATATAGGACGATGAATATAAAAGTGAAATACTTAAGTCAAAATAAAGATAGCTTGTAACAAAAACAAACCTAGATTTGTCCATGTATACTCAAATGCATACAGTGAATAAAGTAATGACATGTGAATAAACGACAATGCTGGCCCAAATATAGGTATTAAACCAACAAGTTGAGCCTAAAAAATTGTAGCTAGTAAATAAGCACAATACTAAGACACACAATTTGCTAGTAGGCATAAAATCCAGCTTACAAATGTGAAATTAAAACAATGTTTTGGTTGCCAAGAATTTAACTATTCAACATAGATTGGTGTGGATTTAAGCACATAAAATAGTTTATGAAAATTTAATCGTTGTTAGGATGATTCACTAAAATAGTATCAGTATTATGGTTGTTCACATCAAATTAAATTTCATTTTAAAGCAATTCATAAATTTGTTTCTTCTAGCCGTACAGTTCATGATAAAAAATTACAAACAAGAAAATTGATATTTAATATACCTGCAATAAAAAACACACTTCCACGTTGATACTGAACACAAAATCTGCCATAGTTTTACTCAACACCTTAAAAATACTACAAAAAAACGGTAAAAAAAAAATGCTGCATCATTATTTTATTTTATCCTTGCAGAAGTATCTCAACAGAAGTTAACACACGTACCTATCTTTTGAAGATAAAAGCGATGAAACTGGTCTTCCAAATTTTTTCCTATATGCAACATCAGCTATTTCCTGTAAAGTAATATTCATTTTGTATTAAAATGCTGATCATACTTTTTATTACATAGTAGTATATTTTTGTGTGCTTTTTTATAAGAGAAAAGTGGGCAACAAATTATTCTTTTTCGAAAGGTGTGTTGCCCAGTTGTTGATGGCAACATACACAAGTATAGAACTCGGTGTATTTCCTATAATACTGTTTCTTGAAATCACTGTAAAAAAAATTAAAAAATGTACAAAATATGTATTAGTAGCATGCATCAAATATGCTATTACGAGACGTTTGAAACTATGGCATGCATTTTTAAAAAAAAACAATGCATATCAATGAACTCAAAATAATGTTTTTGTGTTTTGAGGATGTAGGGGTGCACAGGGATGCGTCAACCCCTGTTAAATATGGTAGAGAAAACTAAATCTTCAATAAAAAAGATAACAAACACAAGTGTAATGTTTTTTGATTGAATATTTACTTTTGTATTTTGAATAGCTGAACTTTGATTGAAAACCAAAGGAAAACATTTCAAGTCTTTTTAGCCTATGATAAGACTTTTTAACCTCAAAATCTGCAACCTATATAACTCCTGAACCAATCCTGTAAAAAAATAATAAACTCACCACAAACCAAAAAATATTCAAGATTTTGCAAAGCCAAAACAATGGCACTACCCACAGGTATTTGAAAATATAGTTCATTGTCGGTTCCATCCAAGACCAAAGTGAACTTTGTGGACCATTGCCAACCATAAAAAGTCCTGTATTTAAGAATATAGGATGTTTGGACATATACTTATATAACCCCACACAAAATCTATGATGGAAAAGGTCGCTTTTATGCAGTGTAATTATTTACCATGCATGCCCTACAGAAAGGACAACACGAATGTTGAAGTGGGCAGTGTGTCAAAAATGGCGTAACCATGGTTCATTATTAAATTTTCCTCTGCTCCAGATACTGTAGAATGGTCTCAAATTACTCTACTTAGTTGGTTCACCATTTGAAAAAACAACAACGTTATGTAGTTCATACATATGTTACAAGTTCTGCATTAAAAATACGTAACAGAGACATCAAAATGAAAATAATATAAATAATTTGACATTGTTTTTTTCCTAGCAAAAGGCCAAGAAGGGACCCTTTTCTAAGTAATTAAAGGAAAAAAACATACAAATAATTTTGTAGTCATAAATACTTACCAACCATCATCATCATAATATACTTGACAGCAGGAACAATGTATCGTTCAAACACCATAACGCTTAACTAACAGAAAAAATATTGATCACTTGATTTGATTTTTTAAGAAGTTGTGAGGCTAGCTATGTAATATATGCACATCTATCCATCCACATGAAAAACTTTTAGCTAGGCAAGAGGAAATTCATCATGTCTGGGGAAAATCATACTTTTTACATGTCAAAGTGAAACATCAGTTCAATTTATAAGAGATTCAAGGTCAGAAATAAAAATTAACAACCTACAATTATAGCATTTATTACTTTGAACCTATTTAATTCCCCACATACTTAACGTTCATACCATGTTGCAATAAACTATAATAAGGTCAAAGTCTATGATCATCAGAAAAATTTACTAGTTTATACTAAAACAGTAGTAGAACAAGTAAAATAATAAATAAACAAAAAAACTATAAAGCCAATTAGAAGAACTTTTATTTTAAGTGATTTAAATCAACTTTCAGTAATTCAAGGAGATTAAATGAGTGTCCAGAAAAACTAAACACACGATACAAAGCACAGCAATAAAAACTTACCAGTAAAACACCACCATTCAAGAAACAGCATTGTGCCATCATTGGTAAAACTTTTCCCTTTCTATAAATGAGAAAAGTGGCACAATGACACATTTGCTCAAATTGTATCCTGTTGACAGTTAGCAGCTTATAATTTATGATTTGCAAATTGCAATTTACAAAAGAAATGTTAAATTTACAAATTCAATATTTTGTCTGTTAATTTCATTTACAACATATCCATATAAACAAATAGAACAACTACACTAGCGGTTACAATAAACAATAACTTAATATTTACTAATGTCAAGTATTTTAACAAGACATAAACATTTTCTAACCTTTTTGTGTCAGGCCGAATTTGGCGTACACCATGTTTTGATGAAGATCGTCCCTCAACTGCTTTACCCTTTTGATCATTATCAATATTTGATAACAGAAATATTCCGAGAAAAGAATCCTTTAACCCATAAGAACAACCAACAGCAAGACATTTAACACTGTTCATCCCTGAAAAAAAGACAGGCTCGCAATTATTTATGAATTCTGTTTTTTCTACAGGCTTTTAATGGTAAGTTATACTTTGTGAGCTTATTGTAAAATATTATTATTATTTTAGTTAACAGGTAATTTTTCGCCAACATACGTTTAGTGAGACTCTTGATTTTAAAGGTCTTGAAGAACCTGTTTTATTTTTAATACAATGTAAACACAAGCTACTAACCAAATCTTCTGCACAAAAAGAATAGTTATGTCATTCAGTATAAGTCTTTCAGTAAAGAACTTCTAAAACTTTATTTGTTAAAACACGCAACACTGGCGTTGACGGCAAACGGAAATAAATGATTTATGAGGAAATTTTACAATCTTTACGAAGAAAAGATTACCCCCAGGCGAAAAGATAATCTGGGGCCAAGTTAAGTGTCGGATTGACACGGCAAACAAAAAATTGTAGACCTGCAATGTTGTTGTGTGTATGGTTTCATTCAGTGTTTTAATGTAATCCCTGCAATATATATTTTCTATAGGTTACTTTCCCGACAAAGAATTGTATTTGACACTTTCACACCACTTAGCTAGGGGTTTTATAACGCCTTTGCATTTTCTTTATAATGCGGATTCACGCATGCAATTTGTAGCATGCGTATTGTTCTGTTCATGAAATTCCCTGGTAGTGGCTGGTAAATGAAGCAATCATACATTGTAACAATTTATGTGAGTATTTGACTGTGAAAAGTCTGTGTTTTCAATGGAAAGTAGTACCCACGTGACACTGGTGTCAATATAGACAGTCAGGGTAAACACCTAATTAGGCGGCATGACCTAATTAGGCGAGTCGTTCAGTTAGGCGAAGTGATGTAGTTTAACTAGGCTACCCGTAGTCTAACTAGGCGAACGAAAACTTTCTGTTGTAAATACGTCAAAATCATTGCATTTCGAACTACAATTTTTACGTGAATCAACCCACTTTGCAGATAATTTTGACCAATTATCGTCTTATTTGCATCGCGCATTGGTAACTTATGGCCCAAAACTCGTGTGGCACTATTTGTTGTTTTAAATAATGGATTTCAGCCATTCACGCTGCAGGGAAAAAATAAATATGGCAGACGAAAACGTTACCTAAACAGGCAACACTTAACCTAATGAGGTTATATATTTTATCTTAACATAGTTCTTAGTTGCGCAAACATATTGAGGCACGAGTGACAATTTTGGAATCATGGTCGCATATAGACTATCCATTCCGAACAAAGATTTTTTGCGATTTTTTCTTAGGAATGTGTGAAAAGCCATTAAATATTTTAATGTCTTAACTAAGTTACATATGGCCTAACTAGGCTACAATGAGTCGCCTAAATAGGTGGTATGCCCTAATTAGCCTACCGTGCGTCGCCTAATTAAGTGTTTACCCTGAACTGATAGACGCTGGCTACCGTAGCTAGGAGGCAGTAGTCACAAATTTTTGAGGTCTCAGGGTTACAGATGTTGGGGAAAAAATAATGGGGAAACAGGATAAACATCTCCTTCGTTTGCGCAAAGCAGATTCTCCAGAGAGGTATTGCTAAAAATCAGTAATCCAATGTGATGGTCGACAATGGCCGCCATTAATGCCTTGCTTACCGGTTGCCGAAAATCACATCCTTAGATTGATTAAAAACAAAGACCACAATATACATCAGTATTAGCAAGCTTGAAGAAAATGAAGCATTGCATTAAAGCTATCCATAGACTTTAAAACAATTTTTAAATCTAATCTTTTATACTTTACCTCTGTTGTCACACAAGAATCGTGAATTATGTTTTGGTCACTTTTTTATTCAATTTGCGGAAGATTGGGTCCCAGTGCGCAAAATGGAATCTTTGGTCCGGCATGTTCTTTTCTAACGTTGTTCACTGACGAGTGTAACAGAACCAGAGCAAGGTAGCTAATAGCTAACTTTTCTATTTCACAGTTTTATTACTGTTTTATTATTTTTATGGTGTAAATTAGCAGTACCTTGTGCCGTTATTTTTTATATCATGTTACATACTCGCTTGCTACAATTCTTGATTCTTATTCAATTCTTGATTCTTGATACAATTGCTAAATGACTATGTGGTTAAAAAAGTAACACAACTCTGTTTTCCTTTACAAAGGTGGACAAACCCTAGACAAATATCCTGAAGTTGGTTTGCCAGCAATTCGGGAGATGACACTAAAAGGGAAATGGTTTCCCATGTTTTATAGGGAAATTCCAATGTCTTATAGCTAGGGAAATTGTTTCCCATATAGGAAACAGTTTCCTTGACTAATTTTTTTTTATTTTAAATAAAATATTAAAATATATTAAAAATAATAAAAATATTAAATAACCAATAGAAAGAGAAAATATTCCCTTTCTATTGGTTAAAAATTTGTAGTGCGCTTCTTAACCAGCTCGTGCGCAGTTTCCTCTATATTTTGGTGGTTTTCCTAATGGGAAACCATTGCCGTATTTCTGGCCTGTGTAGGGTGTTTCCAAGATGGGTAGCGGTGTCCCTTTTCGACTTAACTCCTGAACTGGCCAGGGCACGCATTCATGTGCCTTTTCAGAGGTTTTATTTTAATTCAGATTTTCCCCTGGCAGATTGTTGGGTATAAAATATAATTAAAAAACTTTATGTATTCTTAAATCTGTGTAAAAACGCACAATTAGCTCTATTATCTCGATCTGCAAATGTCACATGATACTTTTAAACCAATTACAGGTCTATTTTTTAGTGTAGCTATTATGATTTAAGGGAAAACATGCTGTAAACTCTTCAAAAAAATGGGCTATATATTTTATAGGATCCTTGTTTCGACCCTATGTAGTTTTAGGAGAGTTTTACTAGTTTAACTTTGTTTAATTTTGATACTTAAGTTATTTTTTAATCAAAGCTTCTGTGAGAGTTTGACTGTGAAACGTCTATGTTTTCCCTCAACTGAAAGTTGTACTGCATGACATTTCAACAGGGATAGTGGGTCACTTCTCTTTTAAGCGCTTCTCTTTTGCACTTTACACTTTTCTGCACGAGGTCAGAAACTTTTTCTTCACAACTTAATTTTTAAAAATCTGGTCCTTAATTTTTTTTGGTTTGTATATTTTTTCACTTTTTGCAAAAAGTATACTTGGCTAACACATGCTCAATTTACCAAAAGCTTTTATTTTGGTTCTAGTACATGTGCACAAATAAAATAATATCAATCCAAATTGATTTCTCTGCTATTAACAGTAGCAGAGTAATTTATTTTATGTATCAATAAACACAAGAATTGTCAAAGTAAATGGCTACACAGAGTCCTCAAAATCATGGTAGTGTCCAACAAGCAAATGACATGCTTTTTCTTTATAATGAATGTGCTTTATAAGATTGTCACGCTGGGATTTTATGTTAACAACAATAGTTCTTTTGTTTGGAACAATAGAAAAATAAGAATAACGACCAGCCTGGCTTGAATTTGTACTTTAAAACTGGAGTAAGAACAATTTAATTTTAGTGCTAAAAACTTCACTTTGGATTCTGAGGCCAGCAAAGATGATATATAGAGATAAGATATTAATCTGTCTGAATTGTCCAAATGGTTTTTGGGCCAAATATGTATTAAAAATGTCATTCAGAGTTGTTTCAACATTCCTAGATTATCATACGAACAGAAAATATCTTAAGTTGTGCATAAATAGCTTATTTTTTATACATAATAAAATATATACAAAAAATGATTTTGTTTTTTTCTTTATATATTGTAATGAAATAGCACCCAAACTGTGACTACAACTAGCTATCTTGTAGCTACAAACATATTTGATTTGAACTATTTGTTCTTAAGGAAGGCCCACCAAAGTCTTACGGAATATAAAAAAAGTAGTATTAAGTTACTTAGCTACGGAACACGATGCAAACCTTCCGAACTGTAGGACTGAAAATTTTCTACTTAAAACTTTAAGTGAACGTGAACAGCATTTTTCTTCAAATCATAATGGCTACCCTAAAATTATGAACCTTAGAAAAATACGTAACTGGATTAAAATTGTCACGTGACATTTGCCTATCGTGAGAATAACATATTAGTGTTGATTAAAGATTTTTCGCTGTAAAAAAATTCAGACCACTTGTTCACCAACAAGACAGTCAAAAATTCTGTTGCTCCTATTGTGATGATTGCTTTGTGTCTGAGTAATGTGATAAATAACCACAAGACCCAGCTTAATTTTTTTTACCACTGACTGATTGGGTAACACAAGAGTATGAAAAATTTCCCTGGACCACAAACAAATTAGCTGCCATTTTGTTTGGTTACTTCTATTGTTCTTTGCTAACATGATCAATGTCAGAAAAACCATGTCCCTTATAAGAAATGTATACAATACTAGAATCAGGACACTCTACAATGTGAGCGTGGATCTTCATGATCTTTACAATAGGAAAAAATTTGTGATAGCACTGTTATCACTTTAAGATTGCAAAGGGTTTGCAATTTTTATGCTGTATAGGCTTCTAGTGAAGAATTGATTAGAAAACAATCTATATGTTAAAATGTTTATGTATTCATTTGTTTAGATGCCTGGCGGTGTGACAGTCAAAGATGTTAGCCCACAAGAATTTGTAAAGGCTTTTGCTGCTCATCTTAAAAAGTAATCTTGAATTTTTTCTTACTGTTACTTTTACTACTTTATTCGGAGAAACTTTTACGAGTGAAACTTTCGCGAATTTCGCATTTTTTAATCTTTTTAGCGAAACTTTGTCTCCCTAAACTATCAAAAAATGGCCATTCACGAAAGTTTATTCAGTACAAACTAAATTGTCGACTCGCAAAAGTTTATTTACTAAAATTTAAAAAATTTGCTGGTTTTAAAAGTTATTTCTTGACTTGCCCTCCCTAAGCACAACTAGTGCTGGGAACGAGATTGGAATAAACTTAGAAATAAACAAAAGCGATGATGTTTCAAATGTATGTATGGCTTATAACCGAGTTACTGGTGAAGAAGACGATGACGGCGATGCGTTGAATCCAGAAGAAGACGAGCCTAGAAATGTGTTTGATCTGTTTTGTGATATTGACGATGAACCCAATTTGCAAATAGAAGTTTTTACATACCATTAGAAAGAAAATTACATCGTTTAAAAGCACTTTTTTATCATAAGAAATATAGGCCACTTTTTTTATAAGAACATAAAAAATCACGAATCGCGAAAATTTATCTTGCGAAAATTTCTCCGAATAAAGTAATGTGCATTTTTCTATAAGCATCAGTCTTCATTCTCGATTATGTTTGTTTTTCATGCTAGCATTAGTATATATGGTCTACCATCTATATGTTTTTTATGCATTTGCTCCAAGCGCAGATCAAGCGTCTTTATTAGTGATCAAGATTTCTCCGATCTCAGTTCCAAAGTTAGAATGTGTATAATTGTAAGAGAAAGTAATTTTATGATTCAATGTTTATTTGCAGCGACATTTTATTATTCTTTGTATTTCGCTTATTGTTTTCGAATTAGCTAAAAAAGGCAAGTTGTTTAAAAGCCAAAGTAACAATGCTTTGGAAGTTAAATACCCTCATCCCCCACCAACAAGAATAGGGTTAAAATGCATCTTAAAAAAAAATTTATAAAGAGAATCCAAGGTATAGAATTATGTTGGACTTATATTATTGTGCTTCAAAAGTTGGTTAACTATTCTTTACATTTTTTAAAAAGCTCTTTTTGTTCTTAATTACACTTAGGCCATCTATATTTTAAAGTTTGTATATCATCAAACGCGCATTTAGGATTTTGCTAGGAACACCGTTGCGATTTTCTCTGTTACGGCGAGTAGCCTAATTTGGTCACCATCGAATATAACGAGGTATGAACATGGTATGAGAGACAAAAACCACTCCGTAAGGCAAAAACGGGGTCTTTCAATCTTTTGCGAAACCTTAAAATATCCACCGCATTCCTGTATTAAGCTATACAATGGCGATGAACGAACTTTCAAGCATAGATGGCCAAAGAACCAGTGTATGTATTTAAATCAATTTTTTATTTCAGGTCCAATAAATTAAAAGTTCCAGAATTTGATACCATTGTAAAGACATCAAAAGCAGCTGAACTAGGCCCAACTGATCCAGATTGGTATTACGTCAGATCAGCTGCAGTTGCACGACATGTATACTTGCGACCAAATGTCGGTGTCGGAGCTGTACGAAAAATATACGGACGTGCCAAGAGAAACGGTACTCGCCCGAATCACTTTTGTTTGGGATCTGCATCAGTTGCACGTAAAGTTCTTCAATCACTCGAAGGAATGAATATTGTCAGCACAGATGTAAATGGTGGACGCAGCATCACATCTACTGGTCGTAGAGATATGGACCGAATTGCTGGACAGGTAAATATATTGTTTTATCTAAAGATCGGTTTTCATTAACATCAAAATGTTGTGGAGATATGTTTTGCATCTCTGCAACAGTTACACAACAATTACAGATTGTAAGGGAAACCAAGCTTAAAGAAAAATCGAGGTTGTTTAGTTATTTGAAAATGCGTGATGAATGTTGTTGACCTTGATCTGTTGCTCTTTTCACATCCTTTGTTTTGTTATGTGCTGTTTATGAGTTAAAGTAATTTCTGTTTTCTTTTAGGTTGTAAACGCGTGAATTTGGTGAAATATAACATAATATGCTACACATTGTGTTCTTTTTTTGTGTGCGATGTAGGGAGGGTGGGAGAATTGTGTAAGGAATGTGTGCATTTCTAGCCCGGGACCCAGCACTTTCCTTCTATAGCCCAACATTTAAAAACAGGCAAATCCTACGTAAATAATGGTGTCATCTAGAGAAAACCCAATTTTATAAAATTATAAATTATCAAAAATCATTAAATTTACTTTGCAAAAAAACGGCGAAAAAACAGGTAAAAACAACTCTAGACTGCAATATCTTTGCGTCACTTTTGTCCGACATTTTTGACTAATTATCGAAAAAGAGAGCCGTTAGATCTGTGCGTTCAAAAAACAAAATTTACTTCTTCATGTTTTTCCAACTTGAAACGAACTGCTTGGTAACCTGTTTAAAAGAAAAGTACTTTTTTCAAGAATTCTAATTCCCGCCCAAATTCCGTTGATTTTTGCCTAAAATGTCACTGTTCGAAGTCCGAAAAATGTCATTTTCTAGCATTGGGATCAGCTGGTGCAAATAAATTCTTCCATTATATATATATTTTTTTATTTTTTTGTGCTGATATTACTTTTAAAGTACGTAGATTTGCTGTTCAGGAAATTAAATTCGGGATAAAAAGCAACTTTCAAACTTCGGTAGTCATTTGCGCAAGTGGTGAGTTGAAATTTGGATCCCGCATTTTCTGCGCGAACCTCAAGGGTAAGGATATTTCAGAATTTTAGTGCATAACTTGTCATATGGCATCCAAAAATTCGCAATATCATGACACAAATCATTGAAGGTGAAAGATTCAATACGGATCGATAATCAAAGAAACAGAAAGATGTGCCAAGGTACACCTTCAAATGTTTCTAAATTTCAAAATATTGTTAAATAATTTTCAGGAAATTCCAGCACCGTGGTAGCATTAATTATTTAATTTTGAGATAGAAACTTTCGTGATTTTTAAGACCGAGAAAATTTTGAAAAGGCTTTATGCAAAAGTTTATCCTTCAAAATGATTGTAATATGCTATTCGCAAAAACTGATTCACGCAATTTTGTTCTCTATAGTAACTTTACACACTATTTTAAGGCCTCTGTGAACATAAACTCCTCTGCTTATCATAGGTGTTTTAAAAATGAGATATTCGCGAAAGTTTTTTTCTTAATTTCACAATCTTTTTACTCGCAAAATTTTTTTCCCGTAAAATATGTTCTTTTTCTAATTAGAGTGACCAGCAAATTTCGAAAACAAAATAACGAGACTTTTCAGAACAATTTGAGACAAATCAACTAATATTCCAGGTCGATTTTGAGATTTACAAGAGTTGTTCTGATTGACTTATTCGGGCTATATTGTTCACAAAGAAAGGAGGTAATGTAATCGATCTTAAGCCAGTTATTTTAATCTTAAGAATCGGCATTAACAGGGAAGGAACGTACTGACAGAGATTTTTGAAAGATTTTCTTTCCAGGATTAGTATTCAAAAAATCTGCCACTTTGCTAAGGTATCACGAATTCCCCAGTTATTATAGGGCATTTCAACTCTAGCTCGGAATGAAATCTGTCAAATCAACAGCAACAAAACTTATGAAAAAAGGTAAAACTAGAAACATAACATATTAGAAAATATATATTTATATACATTATAAATATATCTACTTAATAAATTTACATAACCACGTATATACATTAATATTATAATCAGAAATATGTAGTTCCGACTAACACATCTTTTCTCAGTTGATAAGAATCACCAAACTGAAATCTTTTTTGGTACAGTAAATTTGTTCTGTTGTTGTTAATGGCGGGGAACAAGAAATTTTGTAAACAAATTTCTCATTTATCTCTATCATCACAAGGGTTTTTGCCCTTCTTCACACACACTTTAAAGACTTATCGAGAATCAGTTTAAAAACCGTATAGCGCCTTTGACTTCTCAAAGATTTTGAGTCCATTCAAATAGCATTTTGCCTTCTTCATCCCAAGAATCATCGTTGAAATCAACATCCACGATTCTTTTTTGTGACGTCATGTTTGACTGCTTTAAAATAACGTCAGTGCCAGCCAATCGCTTGTCTTCATTTATGTAGTTGTCATTACCATCAAGTCCACTTTCTATCTCGTTTGAATCATCTCTTTCAGGTGACTGAACAAAAAAAGTTGTTTCGAAAAGTTTTCGGGAGTGAAAAAAACAACAGAAGGTATTGTTCACAATAATGGAGTTTTGGTATTCAACACCGTATTTAACATCGACATGTATGCACTAAGATGTCGATGTTAAATACCAAATTTTAGATATCTTAGTAGCAACGTTATAGAAGTTTTAGGCGATTTGGGGGTCTGATCACCAATACCCTTAACGGCAACCATTCGCACTACATCTCTTTTTAACGTGTATAGTCACATAAGGTCATTAATGCACTAGTGTGAACAGAGCTGAATTATTCGAAAACACTATCAGATCAAACACAGCTTTAAAGTATTTCGATATGTCACAACATATTGTTGTCGATAAACAAATTTTGATAATGAGACGTGTTAACAGTCCAAACGGTATTTTGAAAATCTGAAAAAAAGGGGGAGGAGGAGGGACAGGGTTAAAGAATCTTTTTAACAAAAAGAATACCTGATACAATCTTCTCATTTTTTCAACTCTTTGGACAGCTTGTTTCGAACGGCGAGTTGGTTCGCTATCTTTATTACTAAATTTCCTAAAAACAACAAAACTAACATTGTAACATTTACCAAACATAACATGGAAAAACAAAAAAATATAATAAAGTACAATACAAGGCTTGTTCTGTCCATTGGAGTTTTCCCTCTCTACTGTTCGAAAATTGTTAAAAAGATAATCGTGTATACTGAGTAGAACGTTTTTAAATAGAGATTCGAATGTTGAGTTTCATCAGAGATCCTCCTTTATTTTACTTTAAAGGCGAATGTTACATGGCACGACGTAACGATAAGTTCGAATTATAGAGAGCCTACTGAATGTTAAACATGTTTCAGGTTATTCCTTAAATTTAGTCGAAATTCGCGAATATAAATACCTGTCAAAATTAGTACTATAAACGTGGGCCAAGAGTAACTCATAAAGTTATTAATATTCCCAGCACAGCAATAATTTTTTTAGGCAAGCGACGAAATAACTTTAACTAACTTGTTGGCCAGCGTTTTGATGTACTCAACCTGTTGTTGTTGGCTAGGTGGGAAGAATTTCCGAGATTGCAGCTGTTGATAAAATCTTTCTGTTTTTTCTCCTTGATTAAGATACGCGAGTACGTCATGTAGAATGTGTTGGCGAGGAACAGCTGAAAGAAAACAATGACGTATTCTGTATTTTTTTCTTCTTATAACCGCTCACAGTTTAACGCCCTTCACTTGTGGCCTCCAGCCATGAATTATAAATTTCGTCATAAACGCCCATTAGAGACAATACTTCAAATAAGTCAAAACACCCATGAATACGGACAACAGTTGCTCTTCGATCCGCATTCATTCTCATGGACTGGGATTTGCGTCACCGTTGTTGCAATGTCGGTGTCAATTTTGTCTGTTTCCCTGCTAAAAATTGCCACTCACACTACAGCGGTAGTGACGTAAAACAGAATCCATAAAAGCCGAGTGCTAGTCCAAAGAGAACATCTAAAAAGAGCCTTTTTTGCGATTCTCGTAAAGTACTTACTTTCAAGTAATAATGTTCTCCAAGAGTTTGCTTTTCCTCCCGCACTCGCTGAACGTTCATCTAACGTTGACAAATACTAAATAAGAACATTAATAATTCGTTTTAGTGAATCGGACGATTTCAAATGTAATTTTTTTCGACATAAAACTACAGTGTAAACTATCATGTTTGAGAAATGATAAACCTTTAACAATATATGAATACTGAACAGACTAACCGAAAAAAATATCTTGAATAAAACTATCGCTTCACAAATCCAATGAGATAATTTTCGCGATCTTAGCAAGTCCAAATATATGGTTGACAGTGTGGAGTGGTGCTAGTTTTAGGCAAGTATAAAAAAGGCAAGAGCTCCTGAGAATGAGGTTGACATTTACGTAGACATAACAATATGAATTTTCTTACGATATACTTTACTCCTTTGTAAACAATACAAAATTCTCCTTTATTGTTGTACTTTTATTGAATAATAACTTAGAACATTAAATACGCTACAATCATGGGCACAATATAATTCGTGAGTTTTTTTGAACTTCTCACAGTTCACTTGTCAATGGTTACAGCGGACCTATGACACCAACACAACTATTTTTCCAGAATTTCGCAACCTACGTAAACCTACGTAAAACTCACAACCTTGGTCTTAGAAAAACAATATTTTGAACAAAAAGAAAAAACACTTAACGGAAGTCCCTAAAGTCGAGTTAATAACAAAAAAATACCGACCTTCATATAATCTTTCAGATTAGACACATCCCCTACGTTATTAATTTTGGTCTGATTCTCTTCACATAAATCTGAAATCATTTGATCAAAAAATTTGCGATTTCCCATCAAACTTAAAGAATCGACAGCTGCCTATAAACAAAAACGTGCACTTGTAAAATTCAGAGAAATCTTTGTTCAATTATAGATTAAGCCCAAACAGAACAGAGAGTAGTTTTTGTAGAGGTAAAGGAATTTATAAGGGAATCCTTATGTCATAGTTTAATATAAACTTACATACCTCTGATGCAGGACGTATAGCTTTCTTTCCACTGAGATACTTAATACCTTTTCCATCCGTCTTAATGAAAACCTTAAATACAATGAACGGTGGAAATTCCTCACCTGCAAACCTAATACAAAAAAAACAAAAAAAACATTGTCCTTTTTTTGATTGGAACTGCGCTAATGAACACAAGGTCATCTCCTATGATAATTATATTCTCAGCATAACCTTTGAGCATGACTTTTCCATTAATAATTTTACAAAACTATTTTACAAATGTAATTTATTTTAAATAGTAAAAGCTTTTTGGCTTACACCATCATCAGTACATAAATGTATTTTAAAAATATATATTTCGTTTTATTAAAAGTAAAAGCTTTTCGGGTTACGCCATCTTCAGTACATAAATGTATTTTAAAAATATATATTTCATTTTATTAAAAGTAAAAGCTTTTCGGTTTACAAAATATAATTTAATCGCCTGATTTTTTTCTAACTCTTTTTTGCCCTTAATAGGTTCGGGTAAGAAAATATTCTATGAATATATGTTTGTTAATGCCGTATTTACTTTAAAATTATATTTATATCAAGTTTTTTTATGGGAGAACCTACTAATTTGATTTTGATGCATTGGCAAAATGTATGTGCACTTTTCTGGCATCAAAACTAATATGGTGGTATTTTTCAAACAAGTGTTCTAAAATTTAGATTCCCTGTTAAATAATCACTTAGGTAAGATTCTACTTAAATAAATGGTGAAAATAAAATTGTAGGTCTTTAAAAAAGGGACATTTAATAAACTTGATAAACATCCTCTGAAGGGGGATAGTGTTTATTAAAGGGAACGGTGTTTATTAGAAGGGTGTATATTAAAAAAAAGGCACATAGGTGTTTGAGGGGCACTTATTTGAAGTCATCATTCATCATTCTCGGCTTAACGTCCGTTTTCCATGCTAGCATGGGTTGGACGGGGTATATTAATGACCCTCTTCCAATCTGATCTAGACTGTGTTAGATTTAAACTCAACTTCCTCTCTATCAAGTCTGTCCTTATAACCTCCTGCCAAGTCTTTCTCGGTCTGCCTCTGGGCTTTGCCCCAGGAACTATCAAGTATCTACACTTTCTAACCCAATTATCCTCCTCCATTCTTTCCAAGTGCCCCAGCCAATTCAATCTTCTTATCTGGATAACATCTTTAATTCTACGGAGACTTAGCCTGCTTCTTAGCTCATCTGAACTCTTTCTGTCTCTCAGACTGGCATTACACATCCACCTAACCATTCTCATATCATTCCTTTCTAAACGGTCAAGATCTTCCTGCTTCACTGCCCATGTCTCACTACCGTACAACATAACACTTCTTACACAGGCCTCATACAACCTACCTTTTACCTCAATTGACAGGACTCTGCTAGTCAATAAAGGAAGTAACTCTCTAAACTTTTTCCAAGCAGAACCTATCCTGCAAGTAACACTTCTTCCAACACCCCCTTCACTGCCCAACATATCACCTAAGTAACAGAAGTTCTTAACTATCTCTAACGAGCCACTGTTGTACATCATTAAAGCTGGAAATACTTCATTCTCTATAATCTCACCCTAGCAACGCTTGCATACAAACTGCATGTCACCTCTTAACCTTCCACTAATACTACTGCACTTCTTATGTACCCAATGCTTGCAAGTCTGACAAAAAATTGAGTTACTACCAACCCCTTTCCTGCAAACTCCACAAAGCCACTTTCCAACTACAAGGTCACACTTGGCTGCAATGCTACTTATCATGACTTTAGACTTTGCTGTGTTTACCTTCAGCCCTTTCTCTTCTAGTCCTTTCTTCCACTTCTCAAACTTTTCAACTAATTCTTCCATCGACTCTGCTATGAGAACCAAATCATCTGCATACAATAACTCCCATGGACAACCTGTTCTGAACTCCATCGACAGCGCTTCTAAGACTAGAATAAACAACAAAGAACTAAGTACAGAACCCTGATGTACACCAACATTTACACTAAATTCATCACTAAGTGAATCGTTAATCCTGACACGACTTCTAGCATTGCTGTACATAGAGTGTACCATCGTAACTAGCCACTCATCCACACCTAATTTTCTCATAGCCCACCAAATAACTTTACGTGGCACTCTATCAAAAGCTTTCTCTAAATCTACAAAGGCAAAATAGAGATTCTTTCTCTTTCCCAAATACTTTTCCTGAAGCTGTCTGAGTAAAAATATTGCATCTGTAGTGCCACGCCCTGGAAGAAAACCAAATTGCATCTTATCTATATCAATTCTTTCTCTAAGTAACTTATCAATCACTCTTTCAATAACTTTCATTACTTGATCAACCAACTTCAAACCTCTATAGTTACCCCTTTCTAATGCATCACCCTTTCCCTTGAAACAATTCACTATTACACTCGACTGCCACTCACTCGGAATAACACCATCCTTTATAATCTGGTTAGCAAGACTTGTAATAAGCTCAACTTCGATATAACTATCGATATGAACTCCGATATGAAGTATTAAGGGTATTTCCATCTGTATAAATTATGAGATTTGCAAGATTCGAATTAACCAGGTCACAATTCGCAATTCGAAATACCTTCTTTGCAAATCATTCTACAACGAAAATAATAAAACTATGAATCACATTTTTTCACCAATTATTTGTATTACTTATTCCCATAACAGTTTTTGCAACAAAATAACCATTAACAAGGGATCAATTGCAAGCTCTCCCAGATAACAGCTGCAAAAAAATATTTTCTCTACAGTCAGAAATTTCTGTGAACTGACTCTATATTTCTAATTCGGTCCCTGATTTGTTACAAAGAAGATTTCCCATGCTTTCTGACTTCTACTTTCAAGTTTTCAGCTACCTGCACCTGTGGAGATAGTTTCATGACCTATATTATAAAACTAATTTAACTGTTTGTGATTATAAACATACCTAAATCTAATTTTAGCCTGAAATACAGGATCATTAAAAAGTTGCGCTTCTGCAGGATTGATTTTCCTCATAATGTCATACGTGAGTGTGTGATCCTAGAAAAAAGGTAACAATAAATTGTTTTATTGAGCTTGCGTTTCCATCAATGTATGTAACAGTCGAAATTTTATTTGTTGTGCCCATGAAAGAGTTTTACATCTTGTCTAATTAGGCATTGAATCTTACTTCCCAATTATAACTTAAATTTTTTGCATTTATGATTGAGAAAATAGCTGTGCTGGGTGATATAGATACTGGCAATAGAACTTTTAAAAATGCTATTTTTAGAAGATAGTTACAATTTTCTTCTATCACTTGCCATGATATTTTTTAATAATTTTAAAAGCGTAAGAAAGAAAATGGATTTTTAAAATGCATTGGGGTTTAAACAATACATTTCTGTCATGTTGAATCCACTATAAACCAATGATTTTTATATCTAAACTGTAATTATTTTTCAAAAAAATAAACATACTATGGGAATCAAGAGCCTATCTAAAACTATAATTTTTGTACAAAATACTTCCAGTCTTCATTAGAATTGAATGACACTGATCTAGTCAGATCTGCACAAAGGGCTGAGGGTGAAATCGAGATGTCACCAGCTATTTTTAAAAGGTTTCTCAGAGTGCTAGAAGCTTGTAACTGTTGTTGTTGCTAGCAGTTCAATTTAATATATTATGAATAAACATTATATATACAACTATATTATGTTTTTATTTGATTCTTTCCATCTCAACATTTCAACTAGCTTTATTGCGATCCAACTTTATTGGTACTTACAAATAAAGGTATATTAACACAAGGAATAAAATGTGAATATTTCCTTACAGCAGTGCATATTGCATATTTCAGCAGTTTGAACATTTGACGGTCACGGTAACAGCACCAGCAATTTTCTATTTTATGAGCTGCATTCCTACAAGTACAAGAAAGATGTTACTTTGTTTATAAATAATTAAAAAAATTAAAATATTATAGAACATAGAATATTATATTGATTTTATATAAATCCATTTAAAGGCTACCAAACATTACAAGAAAGAGTCTAAAAATCTCTTAGTCATGAGTTGAGGGAATTGCAAGCTGTGAGTGGATAATTGATGAGCTAAAAATATTTACTAGCCACCAAGCTGTTTTTCCGATATTTTTCATAAAATTCTTTTCGGAGAATATTTTTGCTTTAAAACAGGTTTATCTATAAATTCATGGTATAGTTCAAGTTACCAAAATTATAAGATGCTCAATCCCCAGGAAACACTTAAAAAACCTTGATTTTGCTGTGGCCAAAATTGAACCACATACTAAAATTGCGCATTATTAAATGCAACAATCTTCCTTTGTGCAAATTATATCTTGTTAGTGCTAGTATCATAGCCACCTGCCCTTTAGAGACCCTGGGGATAAGGCCATAATCAGCGTAATTTTTTTCTGGTTGGTGGTAACTGGTAAATTTAGCAAATCACTGATACTTTTTTGAAGCAGTGTGCAATCAAACAATCAAACAGAAAGTTAAGGTATAAAAATAAATAAATTATGTGTAACTCTAAAATATTTGTTTTCCTGGTTACACCCTCAAAAAAATTTAATTATTTATTTTTCGACATATTACAATGTTGAAACTAGTCGATAAAATTCAATATAAAACTTAAAAGTGTTTTTACTTGTTTCAAGTTACTAATAACCTTAATCCTACTGAGAACATATGGAAATATATAAAAACCTTCCTACAAAGACTTTATATATATGACATAAAACAAATTTCCTATAGCTAACCTTTCATTGAGTGACATAGTTTCTTTTATATAGAAGTTTTTTATTAACTAAAATAAGAAACAAATAACAGATTAGGATGAGTCCATAAAAACATTACAAAAGCTGGTAGCTAAATATATAGCTATACCTTTATCAGACAAGACAAGGGACAAGCCAGATAATCAAAGTAAATTAGACTATCACGTGGAATTAGGATAAAAGCTCAGGTATGTAGATTCATTTATTCCATAATCTGTTTAGATCTTCTCCTACTTAGGAGATTCATTAGCTATATTCTTTACATAATTAGAGTCAATTGACTGTCCCTATTTTTTGTTAGCAATTTTTGACATTCAAAGTAGGGGGTGTGGGGGACACAACTTTAAGCTAGCTAGTAAGGGCCTTCGAAAAGTCTATTGATTTCTCTACACAAGCAGGAGAACCGGAGTTTTTCTTTTTTGACCTGTCGGTTCGCTTCCTGTGCTTTGTTTGTTTCTCTTGCAAATAAAACTGCGTGTAAACATTTCACAAAAAAGAAAAAATCCGAGCATAAAAAAACCCGCAGACCAGAGTGCGCTAAAATCGTGAAGTGCAATATAGTAAATTTACCAAAATGTTTACTTTTTGGCAAAACTTACTTTCAATTCACCGAAAAGTAAAACTGCTTCTTTTTTAGTGACAAAATATTTAGCTGTAACCTTTAAAACAATCACATGGAAGTCATTGGTGTACATGTTGAGATCTGCAACCGCGCCAAATAGGCAGTCACCATTTCGCCTCTGACTAAATCATAAATCTACCAAATGGAAGATTGCAGATATTTTGATGGCACGTAATATTAAGCTAATAGCCTAATTGCCACTGAAAGTTTGTTAAGTTGAAGATAAGTCTCAACCCTCTCCCCTCTTGCCCCAATAGTTTTAAAAAGATGATTAAAAAAATGAATAAAAAAATAAGAATTTTGTTTCTTTTCTAGTATACTGTATTTACGTAATATGCATACATTTTTGTTAGATTTCTATACGTTTCCCGACAATCTAAATGTGCTAATTTTTAAAATCTTGGTTGGTAAAACCATGGTTTGTCTTGGCTGAGACACTAAATCTAACCCATCCCCTCCCCCAGAAAAAAAAAATTAAAGCAGAATTTCTTCCTACGGCACTGATACCCAAACCAGGCGTGTTCGAATCGGGTTTAGAGAAATAACAGAGGTTTGACACTGTTCAGTGTGACTTCGACATTGAATAAGGTGTTAGCTTTTCATAACTAATCTGCACATTCACCGCTCACAAATGCGTCTTCCGCAGAAGGCTCTGCTGCTAAAATTCGGAAAGTTTGGCTCATCAAAAGACTTAAAGTATGTCGTACAAGATAGAATGAGCATTCTGTGGCCACAAATATCGCAGTAAAAACAAAATCAAATAAAATTTCTTGAATAATGCGATGGCCAGTTTTGCAAGAATCTAACAAGATTAAGTGTCACAGGCATGTCAAAAGAAGATGTCTTAAAGACAACTGGTTAACTGCTAGCAGTTAGAGAGAAAAATTTTATGTAACAAACTGCAACAAGACTGACATGAGCCAACACACTACTTTGGCGGCCGTCTTAGAGGCCAAACCAAAGTATTCAATTTTGTCACCAAGTGTAGAAGATTTGACACACGTGTTAAGGACAATCCATCGGCCAATTCTTTTCGCAGCTCTTACTAACAAGCAACACGAACTTATCCATCAACATTCCAAAAACCAAATGACCCACCGTACCAACCAAGTTCATAATTGTGGCAAAACCCATCATGGCAAAAATTTTCCTGCTAAGAACCCTCAAACGCAATGTTCTGTATATGCCCCGTTGTAGCCACTGTAATCGCTTTCACCACTTCGAACAGGTCTTTCGCACAAAAGATAGAATTAAATCTCAACGCAATGACAACGAATGTTAAGGTGCAGTGTTCAATACCATAATTTCAGCATCTTAGCCACATAATAATTAGATATCATTGGTCATTAACTCTATGATTAACTCACTAATGCATGGATCAAATCTGCTTCCACCTCACAACCATATATTAATATGTGACTTGACAACTAGTGAGGACTACCCAAAACTTTATTTCCAACTTATAACAGCTTCGAAGCCAATTAAAAAAACAAGTTACCAGGCATATCTGATAGTCTAAGATGTCTAGCTGGTCTTAATTGCATTAAAGCTCTCGGACTTTCAACACAAGATCTCATAAGTGTACGAATGAAGTTGCATTCAGCAAATGATTAACCAATCCAAATGCTTGGTGCAGGTTGTCTTGCGAATTTCATGCGACAATATACATGGTCATACCAGGGAAATTACTGGCTCACCTACATTGCATACCAGATAGAGAATAAGTATCTCAACAAGAGCGCGTGTATTGATCTCAGAATGTTCACAACACGTACTCTAATTGTTGAAGTAATGTATACAGGTGCTTTCATTGCGGTGCATCACCCATCCAGCATTGTACATCCATACAAATGTTCTATTATATTTCCAATGCATTGGCAGTCTGAAGTCAAGACAGGTCTAGACCGATGTTGAACTTGGTGCAATAAAACAAGTCCGATTGGAAAACTAGTCTTATGGTGACACAGGTTGTTTTTACTACGAAAAATGGTAAACCAAGGCGCAAATGAGAATTTTAATCTCTCAGTACGGAGGTCACTAGGAAAATCAATCATACGCAGCCTCCATTTCATCACGTTCATCCAGTATCACACCCTGGGGACGTTACTGCAACACCGCCAGGGCTAGCTATTATAGATGCATCGACACAATAGCTTGATCATTCACTAAAAATTGTGGAGATGACATTAGGAGATAGAATTTCTTCCAACTTATAGATGGTTAGACCATTACGAAACTAACAGCATTTATTTGTGGACTTCTCTGATTTTAAAGTTACAGTGTACGCCCATAATACATAATAATTCGCAAGCTTCTTGAACCGAAATCAGTTTCCTGCCAGGATGGCAACATAAAGGACCTCTTCGAAGGATCGAAAAATCAGATAATTCAGGAAATTGAACAAAAAGCTCGTACATTTGATATGTCAAAGCCCACATGTCTCACTACCAACTAGTCTAATGTTGGCCTTGGATATTTATTTTATTTCAGATGAACCATGAATGAACGAGGAAACTCCAAACCCTTTTGCTGCACCACTGGCTAGTTTTTGTACTAGTTAGATACCGGTTTACACACCCTTAAGATTCTCGATATACACCAGTTAAAGGTAAAGTATTGGCAGTTGCCAATGTATTTGATAGATGTCTCACTTTGTGCTAGGCTGTGGCAAACTACCCACACCCGTTGACTGCAAGCCTTTCCTTGTCCGGAGAAAAGAACAGTTATCTAGATACAGATGACCGTATATACTCCACTAGTCATATACACCGCATGCTTAAATCTGACAGCTAGAACAATATCAACCTTGCTGTAACTTAGCACTTACTTCATTAAATTTATGTCGTTGAGAATGGATTTCGTCGAAAATTTGTTACCTATGGCATACTACATAAGCTATTTTCCGATAATGGCCTATAATTCACTGTCCATTTTACTGGAAAATATCTTAACAATCGGATCGTCTATTACGGTGTTTCTTCTGTTGCATATCCACATAATACAGTAAAGAGGTTGACTTCAGACAACACGTGTAATCATGATCAACTTGACGTAGATACATTTCAGCGACCTATGCCAACCTATTGAAACACATCATGCCAAGATATCAAGAAATGACCTCTCATGTGCATCGGCCGACCAATAAGAGATTTCAACCATACATTACCAGGAAAGTACAAACCACAACAAGGAAAGCGTCCCTAACAACAGAGAAGAAACATTACGACAAAGACACAAGAAGATTTCCGAGCGCTTGTCCGCTCATATTAGGCGACTGAAGTCATTCGTCGTTGATGATCGGGTTTGCAGAACCAGATTAGAAAAGACACTCGTAAATGGGACAGGACAGGTGTAGTCACTGAAGTGCGCCAGTTCGACCATTATGCTATTAGAGTAGACAATTTAGAAAAGGTGTGACCTTCTACGTAACTGAAAATACCCAGTATTTTTCTGCGTCACAAGTTTCATCTCAGCAGCGAACGTACCACCACAGCTACCACGATCAATCCAATTCTTTAGACCGTCATCACCGACTGTTGACGCTTCCCCCACTCCTGAGCCAACTGAAGGCAGCCAAGTTGTGACAAACACTGTAACATTGGATGATCTAACCTCTACTATTACAGAAGATTGATCAGGATCAAGCACCAATCTTCTCACTCTCCATATTTTGTCATGAGTTGTGTAGTATCAACTTATAAAACTCTACACCCTGTCATTTTGTAACTTCTGTATGAGCAAATTGACTGGCGGGAGGTAGACAATATTTGTTTTTTTTTTACATTTGGATTCTTACTTAGTTTACGCAAATGGTTTGATACTTATTTACTTAACCGGTCAAAGGATGAGGTCGGGAAAAATAATTGATCGTATAAAATTTTGGCTGGTGCAAAAAATTAGTCACTGAATCGAACTTTGGTCGCTTTTTAACGAATATTTTAACCTATGGTTGATAGATAGATAGATGTGCATATTTTCCATGGCTTGTCTCACAAATATCGAGGGATATACCCAGTCGATTATTTCCAGGAGGAGGGGCCATGGCCTAGATAGGGAGTCTTAGAGTATTTAATGCCCACTTTGAGCTAATCTACCAATTAGGGTCTGTGATCTACTAGACAAATTCCTGCCACATCTAACGACCCACACGGTGTGCCATCCTCCCAATTTCCCTCACATGGGTTGGGTTAACCCGAGACTATGGTAACATTCACTTGCCCATATCTAATCGCCACCAAGGGGAATCGAACCCCGGTCTCTTGCACAAAGTGCGAGAGTTATAACCACTAAACTATGGTACCTTTTTTACATTGTACAACAGTTGTAAAACAGCTATAGTAGCAAACCCATTTTGTAGAAAAAATAATAAAGTAGTGCTATTTGTGCGCTATCATTGCCCCCAGCAGTGCTAGCACAGCAATAAGTAACATTTGATTCACGGTTGCTAAAACTGCGAGCAAGGCGTAAGACAGCCAAGAAAACAGGCTTTTTCCCTGGGACCAGGCATGAGAGGAGGGTTTTCCTGGCGTAGTAAGAGCACCTCGGGATACAAAGGGCGAGGATTGTTTATATCCCGTTATGACAGGACGTTTTCAGTTCTGCGAATTATAACTGCAGAGTTTGCAAAATGGCGGTAGGAGTTGCCGGAAAAGAAAAAGTCTGCTTGCGTGTTGCTGTTTTATGTTTGTTTTGATGTTTTCTTTCATTGTTTGTGCGCAAGGACGCAGCCTTGAGATGACCTCGGTTTTATTTTGATTTTTCCCTGCATTCCTAAATTGACTGCATCCCAACAAAAGCATTCCCAAAGAATTTTTTTAATATATTTATGAAAGTGAACAAATTTACAAATCTGGGAATTTTTTTCAAAAAAGTAGATTTGCATGAGAATAAGAATGGGAAAAAATGTTAAAAGCTTGTTTTTCAAAAAGTTAAATTTGAATTAACTAGAGAAAGAAGTGACCTGGTCCTAAATCTGGCAACAATATGAAAGTTGCGATTAAAAAAGTTCAAAATAAAATATATAGCTAGCTAGCTACGTTAAAGTATTATGCATAGCTAGCTAGCTATCATTTTTTAAAATATAATTTTTTTTAAAAATACTTAGCACGTTTTAAAACCAAATATTACCCTTCTTGTAATTTTTATTCTGTCCTTTTTTTATCAACAAATCATTACACAAAAGATAAAAATTGCACACAAAACTATTGTTGTTAAAAAAGGTTTTATGCCCATGTTTTTTGTTATAAAGACTTGTCATGATTTTAAGAAACTATTATTCTTCTGAACTTTTATTGGTATATATATTTATATTATAGCATAACTTTAATAACAGGTTTTTGTGGATGAAAGTATTTTGTAGATAAAAGAATTCCCTTTTTACTTCAACCGCCGGTTATGTTATAGAAGATCTTCCCTGTAAGGAGCCGTATAAGCCTTCTACAGTACTGAATTGATAATTTCCAAGCGAACCACAGTGCTGTATTAACCTTCTGCACTATCGTTTTTATAATTTATAAGCAACTTCATCATTCTCCGCTTAACGTCTGTTTTCCATGCTAGCATGGGCTGGACGGGGTATATTAATGACCCTCTTCCAATCTGATCTAGACTGTGTTAGATCTAAACTCAACTTCCTCTCTATCAAGTCTGTCCTTATAACCTCCTGCCAAGTCTTTCTCGGTCTGCCTCTGGGCTTTGCCCCAGGAACTATCAAGTCTCTACACTTTCTTACCCAATTATCCTCCTCCATTCTTTCCAAGTGCCCCAGCCAATTCAATCTTCTTATCTGGATAACATCTTTAATTCTAAGGAGACTTAGCCTGCTTCTTAGCTCATCTGAACTCTTTCTGTCTCTCAGACTGGCATTACACATCCACCTAACCATTCTCATATCATTCCTTTCTAAACGGTCAAGATCTTCCTGCTTCACTGCCCATGTCTCACTACCGTACAACATAACACTTCTTACACAGGCCTCATACAACCTACCTTTTACCTCAATTGACAGGACTCTGCTAGTCAATAAAGGAAGTAACTCTCTAAACTTTTTCCAAGCAGAACCTATCCTGCAAGTAACACTTCTTCCAACACCCCCTTCACTGCCCAACATATCACCTAAGTAACAGAAGTTCTTAACTATCTCTAACGAGCCACTGTTGTACATCATTAAAGCTGGAAATACTTCATTCTCAATAATCTCGCCTTTGCAACGCTTGCATACAAACTGTATGTCAGCTCTTAACCTTCCACTAATACTACTGCACTTCTTATGTACCCAATGCTTGCAAGTCTGACAAAAAATTGAGTTACTACCAACCCCTTTCATGCAAACTCCACAAGGCCACTTTCCAACTACAAGGTCACACTTGGCTGCAATGCTACTTATCATGACTTTAGACTTTGCTGTGTTTACCTTCAGCCCTTTCTCTTCTAGTCCTTTCTTCCACTTCTCAAACTTTTCAACTAATTCTTCCATTGACTCTGCTATGAGAACCAAATCATCTGCATACAATAACTCCCATGGACAACCTGTTCTGAACTCCATCGACAGCGCTTCTAAGACTAGAATAAACTTATGGTGCCATATTTACCTTTCATAGTACAGTTTTCACAGTTTTAAAGTAAAGTATGCACTGTATTAGCCTTATACAACCCAATTTCAATAATTATTAAGCAACCTACGGCACCATATTAGCCTGTTACAATCCTGTTTTAAGAGTTTTCAAGTGAAGTAAGCAAAGCGAAGTAACTTTACTGCAAGTTTGCAATTACAACCACTTAGGCGACTCGAACTTAATTAGTTGTTCCACAGGCGGTCGGTCGGCTGGTCGGCTAAATAAAAACAGTTTTGTCAAGAATGTATGGTCGGAACAACAACAAAAAATAATAACAACGGAGGAGGGTGTTACGACAAGCATATTTTTTTATGTACTTTCGCATAACGTACGCAGTTTATATTTTTTTTTTTGCGAAGGAAAAATAATAATAATTTGTCTCAAATTTGTAACTACCTGTGTAGGTTAAAAGATAAAAATACTTGCATGCTTAAAAACTTGTCTTTAAAAGTTATGCAGCAAGAATTTTTCTTGTGTTGTTTTGAAAGTTATACAGCAAGAATTATGCTTGTGCAATTTTAAAAGTTATACAGCAAGAATTATTCTTGTGCTGTTTTGAAAGTTATACAGAATATACTTGTGTTGTTTTAAAAGTTGCATTGTGCTGTTTTGAAATTTATGCAGCAGGTTATTTTTCTCCTACTTAAAATGATAAAAAATACAGAAGTTATTGTGATAAAAAATATTATTGTTCTTTTAATGTTTTTTGTGCAGTCGCATAAGAAAATTTAAATTTAAGTGCAAAATCTTTATACGGACTATAGTTTAGTTGACAATAAAGTATTTAACATTCATAACATAGGAGGGTGTTACCACAAGCGTATTTCACCCTGTTTTATTATTTTTCTTAAACAGATTGACTAAAAAGTCCTGCAGTATTACATTTTAGCTAGCGTATTTTCAAACATATACAATAATCATAATGAAGGAGGGTGTTACGACAATAATAATAAGCTGTCTTGTTTTCATTTGTGTATATTATAACTATTTTAGCGAAAGTAGCTCATTTTTGTTATAAATCACAAAAATTTAAACTTTTGTTTAACCACATACTATTTTTGTGAATACAAAAATTAGCGCATCGCGCATTTTAGTTTCATTGCAATAAATTACCATGAACAAAGAAATACCTGCAAGTAGCCTTACCAACAGTGGTCTCAAAGTAACGTTATTGTTTCCCTTGTTTAGTATAATTGTAGATTGACATTCAACCAACAAAAAATAACATCATTGATTATTTCCTATGCTCATTATATTTTCAAGAAATGGGATGAGAAAATGTGTTTTTTTTCAATTTTTTTTTCTTTAACACTTTTTTGCTTGATATTTTTTCTTTGTTTTCGTTTTTTTCTTTAAGCAAGAAAATTGGTTTTGTCAAAATAGAAAATTTCAACTCCAACTTACACCATCCTCTAATACATATATTTTAGGCTTAGCAAACAAAAACTTTGAAAATAAGTAAATATGATTTTCAAATAAAATAGCATATTATTACGTTGCGGTGATTTTATTCGAAAATTATTTTTTTATACGAAGTGTTTTACTATATATACGTATGTGCCTCAATTTAGATGTGAATATAACATAGCGCAATCAACTGTAATTACATTATTATATCATAAAATGGGAGCACAACAATCATCCATATCTCATTTGTCAAGCAACGAACTATTGCAATGCTTTGTTAAACCTATTCGCATTGATAGAGAAGATGAGTTTTGGACGGATCTTGTTACCTATAACCTTGTTATCCCAAGTTCCAAGTAAGTTATAAATTGTGTTAGCATTCTTTAAGGTTACAAAATGTGTCTTACTGGTACTAAGCCTGTGTAAATTATATTATTGTACTGGTGTTTTGCATATAAAGTTTTGAAAGCAAACTATCCAAATCTTTAAAAGTGGACTTCATGGCTTTTTTTTTCATAAAAAGTTATGGGTTAATAACTCATTTTTTCTGGGTACACAAGTTTAGGGTTAACAAAAAATAAAATTGTTCCATAGAGGCAGGAAAACATGAATAAAACGATACACTCCTCTGTAAATAAATAGATGATTATGCATAAGGGTAATTACAGCCGTAGAGAGGATATAGGTGCATGTGCCTTGTTATTGCATCATTTGTTCATAATTTTAGGGACCTTCTGCTTATTAAAGTTAGATCAGAAAGTGCAAAGGGACCATTATGTTTGTAACGTAACAGTATTTTTCATCAATAATTACAAAGTGTTGGGCACTAGGTTGTTAAACGCACCTCATGCTTAAAAAATCATGTGATTAGTACTCTCAGAAAAAAAAAGCCATTCTCACCTAATGTGTTCAAGGCGTGGTACAAGGCTCAATGCAAATTGCTAATGGCAAGGATTGCATGCATAGTTTGCAATTTCATGTACTCTGCTTTTAACCTAAGAACATACTGTAATGTGGTGTGCACAGTATATAAGGGTCCTGAAAACGATGGGCCACATATCTTAAATTTTTTTTCTTCTTCTAGATTTAAGATTCAGGCAGGCCTCATTTTTTTATCACAAATAAAACATCTAATGTGTGTTGACTAACTTACTAAGATCAGATAAGAAACAGGCTGCAAACACCCCTCTCTATTGTGTATTTACCAGCATCTGTTTAATTTATATTCTACTACTAAATGCAAAATTGTTTTTTTATATTATTTAATCTTTTACTTGTTGTATTTAGATCTGACTGCAAGTTATTAAAAGAAAACATACTATCATTATGTAGCTCACTTGGTAATTTTTTTTCTGTTTTCGCAAAACATGAATATGTGACATTCAAACTGTTGGTTTTTATAAGGATATATGTATATAGCTGCATTCTGCTTAAAATATTCTCTCTTTTTTAAATAAATAAGGACTAGTTTTCTTTATTGTGATTTTGAGGGCAAACTTTACAAACTTGAAACAAGAAAAAAAACAATATGGTATGAGAAGCAGATAAAATCACTTATCAAGGCAAATAATGTTTTAAAACTTCCACAAAAGATAAGACAAGAGAAATATAAAAAAACTTGAATATTTTTGCCTTATTTGCTTTGGCAAATAATTTCCAAAGTAGTACAGTAAGTTTAAGATTTTACTAGGCAGTTTTTCAACTGAAAAAATGCAAGACAATGATCAAAACCGCACGTTGCCATCTATCCACATACCCAGTGCATCCGCATTTTGTTTGGAGCTGTGCAATGTCTTATGCTGCTTATTTTTAATGATTTTTTAGTAACTGGAAACAAGGCGAGTGGAAACTTTACAACACTTGCTTGTATTGCCATATTTTATATACGAGAAATGATGACAAATTCAGATTCTATAGAGTAAGTTCGGTACTATTGACTTTTAATGTAAATACCAACAAGTCCCAACGTGACAGCTATTTTTATGATTTTATGCAATCCATCATATCAATCCATGTAGATAATTGGCAAATGCTGAAAAATTCTGACCTTGTTGTCATTTAATTATTGACAAGGCAATTAAATCAACTTTAATATACAGTATTGAGAATTTACAAAGTATGTTCATTGTCCCCTACCAGCTTATTGTCAGAAAGGGGAAGAGCAGGTTTACCAGGACTGATAAAATTTTTCTTAGAGTTAGGGAGCAATGAAAATTTTATTTTTTTAACAATCTGCAGATGAGTTCTTGATCGGTACTGAAATAACTGTATGAAATATATTAGATTGATTGATCACCATTTTCATAAATTATTAATTTAATCAAATTATAAAAATGATGGCTATGATGTTGAACACTGAAAATGTAAAGCATATAAATATATTGAAACATTTTTTTGTGAGAGGAAGGGTTATTAAAGATTGTTGAGGCCAGTAAGGAAAAGGGGTATGGGGTGAATGACTTTCTTCAAAAAGTTGGTGAGGAGGACAAGCATAATTTTGTTATTGTCCATTCCATTTCAAGCCACCATTTTAAATGACATTTAATGTGTGTTATTGTATGTTTTTTACAGTGCAACCCTGTATCAAAAATGTCAAAATGTTTTGTTTATTATACAATGCTGTTGTGAATACTTCATTGAAAATTTATCAGAAGACGAAATAATTGCAAACTTTAACACATTACCTTCATTTGATGGCAAGTACTTGTTTTTATTTGGTTGATGTTACCTTGATACTTTCTTAATTTTTGCCTTGTTGTAAAGACTAAGTATGTTCTAGGCATACTTTGGAAAGTTAACCAGTATACACAGTTAAGGTTTTATTTTTAATTTGTTAATCAGTGCTTCAGAATTTAAAATATGAAGCCATCATAGTTTATTGTTTATTTTTTCCTTTCCTTTTTCTTTTTCTTGTTTTTTACAACTTTTTATGAAACCTTCTATCTGTCACTGTCATGTTTTATTTTTTTCAGATTTTTTTTCATCATGTTTTTGTGTTAATAACATTGTAAAAACTGCTTTTTTATACCAAGTTTGTCCTTATTATATCTTATTAGGACAGCCAACCATACTTGAAGAATTTTTATTGGCATTATCAGAAGTTATTTCATTTCTTGAAGTGACGTAAGTATACCAACTTCAACATTCAACAACAGCTGGAATATCATAAGCAGCATCACTGCAACTAAAATGCTAGATTTGCAAATAGATCAATTTAGGTATATTTGATAGTTTATTAAGCGTGAAAGGTAAACTTATATAAAAAGCTAGTAGCTGAATCCACTAAATTCAAACTGTATTTTAACCATCCAAAAACTATTCAAAATATAAACTTTCCAGTCAATTTCCAGTCAATCTGAGGCATGTTCTTTTCTTGTTGGTATTTCCACCCTCTTTTTTACTAGTGAAACGTCATACTACATGCATCTAGAAGCTGTAACAATTTACCTCATCTTACTGTGTTCAAGAATGTACGAGCCACAAGTAAACAACAATAGCAAGATATATTTGATCTTCATGAACAGTAAATGGTAGGCCACAGGGATTTGTTATTGTTTTCTTAAAATGAAATAGAGGGTTAAATTGACTGATGTTTTTTTCCATGTTGTAAGTGTTTACTGAATTCTTCCCCTAGGAAGCGTTTATTTTTGAAGTAGAGTTGTTGATTATTTCGGAGCGGTGGAAACCTTTTTTTCAAGATATATATTTTGTTTTCTCTCCGAACGTCTGAAATTTTGTGAAAATCTGTACACTGTCCACATAGCTGGCAACCCCATTTCAATTATTCTGATGTGCCGGTTGTAGTTTTACGTAGAACATTATCTGTAAGCAAAGTGATGCTATAACCTACATGAAAATAGATTTTGACTAAAGTTGTTATGGAGCTAGTTTAAACGTTTTTTCATGTTTGTTTTTACACAGCCATCTCCCATATTTTCACACCTTAGTCTTTTACACACCTTTCTATTCTGTTTAAAATTAAGGACATTTTTGTAAAAAATTTGAAACACTACAGCATGCATTTAACAGCCAGGAAATATCATTATTTCCATAAACTTAAAACAGAGAAACGATTTGTGTGTTATGCAGCCTTGGTCATGTTTCCTTATAGTTAATATTGCTTTAAGGAAGTGTTTGCCCAACAAAACATATGTTTACATTTCATTTCAGTTTTGCTTTTTATGAAGTAACATTATTGCTTTTTAGTTCTTCCAATGCAACAATGGTGGTACGAACATTGTTTCACAACTATATTAAAGATGAAGATGTTCCTCCACATGACCAAGGTCTTGTTGGTTGGGCTGCATGTATGTAAAGAACTTTGGCTAATATTTCTTAATTAGCACAACATTTTAAATTTGCCTACTTTGGGAACCTTTATCCTGATGAGATGCACAATGACTGTTAAAATTTTAAATTGAATACGACCTGTATAGTGTAACCACCAGTAAATATTAAAACAGTTTCTGTTACGAACAAGGTGCAAGGAGAACCAGTTTCAATTACTTTGTTTATATTATGTGGATTTGTAGTTTTGATTTCACACATGTTATTATTTTTCACTCATCAATTTCTCATTTAGCTGGCATATGGTCTTTACTTGGTGGTGGCAGTGTCAGCAAGACCAATGCAAAACAAGATACAACGCTTCATAACCAATTGAGCCCTTTGTCTAGTCATAGCTTGTTATTGTTGCTTGTGTTTTCATTCCAATTTACCAAAGAACATAATCCATATCGAGCAGCTGTATTTCAATGTAAACCAGGCCGAAAGACTGAAGGTAGATGCATGGTTTAGATTTTTTCCATTCTATTTTTTTGCTTATTTTCTGTTTTGTGATCCCTCAATTTTTTTTCAGCTGAGAATGTGGATCAAGAACGTTCATTTCCATTGAATTTCAAAAGACTGTACAACGCTATTTCAAGGTAGTTCCACATATATCGTAACTAATTGATTTCATTGTAAAATTGTCAAGATTGTGCTACGGGAAAGCCTGTGATCGGCTACTGTGTATTTATGACTTTTAAATAAAAATAAAAAAGGACTTACAAGCATAACAAACTACTACGTTTTTATTCTCTCCATAAAGTGTTCCTTGCCTATGCTAGCGACTTAGTCATATCAAAATTCAAAAAAGCTATACATAAATGTTAGTTACTCCAGTAAGAAAGTTCTTGGGCTCAGCTGTAACAAAACTTTCCGTGGTTTTGATGTGATACGTTTTTTGAAAGGGCAGGTGTACCTTTTTCTATTTTGTTTTATGTAGAGACCTACACAATGATGAAACTGTTCTTCTTCTCTATCTAATGCTACATAAGAATCAATCATTTCTACGATATGCTTTGCGCAGGAAAGATTTGCCCAACCTTGTAAGTAAACTACGATTAAACAACTCGTGTGTGTCGTTGATAACTAGTAAAGTAAAGAGAAAACAAATAAAAGCCGACATTCACTGATATTTTTTAATGATATTTTAAAATTAGACACTGTATCTTGCTAATGTCTTTACAAACCCCAACGCTTTTTATGTGTGAGTCAATTTTTAAGAAGATTTGTATATTTGAAGTATTATCGATATTGTATGTTGTTTGGATTTGATTCAATCCTTTGTAATTTCCTTAAAATCATTTTCACGATATTTGTAACTTGGAATTATATTGTATCCCAATTAAGTAAAAAAAAATCTTCACGATTTTTCTGCCATCAGTAATGACTAGACGCTGGATGTTCACGCTTCCGAACGCATAGCTGCTTTTAGACTCACCCTTGTGTGATACACCATCTCTGATAAATCATGTTTGTATTTCCTGATTAGGTCATTCCAATCCTTGAAGTACTATACAATGCTGAACACAAAAATGCGCATCACATCTACATGTCGCTGATAGTTGTACTCATCTTCACTCAAGAAGATGATTTTAATGCAGCCGTGCATCAAATTGTAAGTGAACAGCAATACACATTTTTGTTGTATGTAAGAAAGTGGTTTATAAGAAAATGCAGTACTCATATAAGGTTTCATATGAAAGACCTTGAAATCTTACATAGTATTTTGAATGTTGTGCTTTTAAAAGGGTTATGTACGTTTTTAGCCATCCAGCTTTGCGTTCTAAAAATATACATGGTTGTATTTTTCTTGCGATAATGAACGCTTTGATAGAAAGCAGCCTTTTTGTGCAAGAAAAACACACCTGATCTTTTTGTGGCATGACAGGACTGTACGTTGTTTATATCGCAGTTAGAATAAACTAGTGGTCATTATTTTAGCCCACCACTAACGTCACATGGTATAAAGAGAAGAAATTGACGGATATATCGCTTGGCAGTCTCCTTGTGTTGATAGTTCTTCGAACGATACAATATAATATGGCCAAAATGAGGGTAAGATGGTTGCTGTACTAAGTGTACATAGTAATGTCAACGAAGCTAGTTGGGTACTATGTTAATTTGATAAATAATACGCCGTTTGTTGCATTTACATGTAATTTATGAGATACTGTATTTATGTATCTCCTCTTCGTGCTAATGATAAATGTTTTTATACCGAGTTGCTTATATATAGTTCGTATTTTCTTTGCAGGATAAATACCTGCACACAAATTGTTTAGCATCGTTAGCTAACATGTCAAGCACGTTCAAATCACTTCACTCAGCAGTTACGCAGAAATTTATTTCGTAAGTTGATCTGTCTGTCTGTTTGTTCGTTGCTAATAATAGATTTCACGCAAACAAATAATTCCATATAGAATAATTAGTTAAATAAAAACTTATTTCTCTAAACATGGAGACGAAAAAGAATGGCTTCCAGATTTAAAATCAATTTCAACTTTTGAGTATGATCCGTTACAAAAAATTTACAAATTTCTTAAATAGTTAGGTCCGTAATCAAACTCCTCAATTATTTAGGATTTTAGGCCATCTGTATTTTGTTTTAATGACAAAGAACTTACATTGATGTTTGTAACATACGACAGAGCTTGTCGAGCCGTGAGTTATTTGCTGGTTGTAACTTACGACACTAAGGTGGACTGTGACACATTTGATAATTGTCTGTCGCTGCTTCTTGTTTAGATTATTTCAGCAGTTGACAAAACGACATTCAAAACTTTCTGAAAAATTAAAGCAGCAAGACTCTAGTCATGAAGAGGAGGTTTGTATCATTCATATATTTATCCACCTATTCATTTTTTTTCATTCATTCATTCATTCATTCATTCATTCATTCATTTATTTATCCATTTGTTCATTCATCTAGTCGTTCTCTTATCTAGTCGCTCATTCATTTATTTATTCAATTCACTCATTCATTTATTCATTCATGCATTCATTCATTTATCCATTCATTCATTTATTGAGTCATACATTTATTCATTCATCCAGTCTTTCATTTATGCAGTTGTTCATTTTTCCAGTCGTTTATTCATTCATTCATTCATTCATTTGTCCGTTTTCTTCTTTTTTTTGTCTATTCAAACCTAAATAATGTTTTTGTTTTTGGTTTACATGTACGCTTTTATTTTTTTCAGCTTGCGGATCTAGCAGTTCTGGAAGAAATCATCCACATGATGATCGAAATATTAAATGCTTGTTTGTGCAATAACATGGAAGAAAATTCAAATCTAGTACATGCTTTACTACGCAACAAAGAACTGTTTCAGACTTTCCACACCAATCCAAGATTTCAAGATATCATACAGAATGTAGATAGTGTAAGCATACCTTTACATTATGACTTTAGGTTAAACTTACACTATCGTATATCCTCTGATTAACCTCCTCCCCTGATTCAGTGGTAGTTACAGGATTTATGGCACATGTAAACATTAAAATAATGCTTGTTTACCCGGGCCCTGGGTGTTTGCCTCTTGTTTTAAAGTTTATCACTAAGCTGAGTAATTGCTTTTAAAAAAATTGGAACTGTATTGCCAGGATATAACATTTCAAACAGCGGCTCAAACATTTTTTATATAAAAACCTTAATCAGCATACTGAGAAATCCTCAAAAATTACACATAAGTCAAGCACATTCTCAGTTTGAACTTTAGGAGCATTTAAGTGTAAAACGAAAAATCCTTTTGAAACATAGTGAGGGATAAAAATTCTATATGTTTTTGTTTCACATTGTAGTCTAAATTTTAAAATCTTTGTGTTTGAATTTTTAAATGTTCTCAAAAGATGTTTTGTGAAATTTGTGCGACCATAATTAAGCATAGCATATTTTGAGGCTAAAATAGGAGTTTCCATAAGCATGAAAAATCAAAGAAATTTCTCTATGCTTATATTTAAGAAATGTAAAGTGTGTTAACGTTTGTTACGATGATGCTGTAAATTTCTGCTTGTTGAAATTGTCTTTGCTGCTCTTTTATGTGTATTAGTACGTTTCTTTACTCTTGTGGGGGACGTATGATATCACGTGACCATTTGGTTTAGATCATGACGTATTTTGGGTCACGTGTTGACGAACATTCGCATGTGGACAGCGCAGAACAGATTGTAGCAATCATACAAGAAGCTACTTTCAACTGGCCGAGAGACCAAATCAAGGTTTGAGAATTCAATATAGACGGGTCGGAGATATTTAAACCTGTTTTATATTTGCGAGGTTTTTTTCAACCACTTAATTTAAAGTATAAGTTCTCCCAAGCATTGTTGGTGGCTTAAATGCGCACGTGGTCGTGATATTAACCACGTGGTCAGATAAAACATTAAAAGGGAAATTTGTTTTGCAAAGTGACTTATAATGAACTACATTATTATTTTGTTTATCTTTAGAAGTTTCCTCAACTCAAGTTCAAGTATATGGAAGAAGAAGCAGCCGAAGAATTTTTCATCCCTTACATATGGTCTATAGTATACAGAACGTCGTATCTTCATTGGAACAATAATAAAATTACTTTGTTTCACGTGAATCCAACTTAAAAATGACGTCAACATCGGTAGAAATAAATTTTGTGCTTCAAAAGAATTCGGAATAGGTAGAGCGAACATTCGAATATTTGAACTATATGTGAAAGTGTATATATACGTACAACGCGCTTGTTTGAATTCGAAATTAGAAAATCAATGAATTAGTACACAGGGTGTCCAGTGCGCGGAGAGCCTAATAGATTTGAAATAATCAGGGACTTTTTTTACTTATCGAAAACTCTGGAGAAACTCTAACATTTGCCGTATACTCTCTGTCTGTTCGCAAGAAGAAACGTCGTACTACGGAAACACGAAATGCAATATTTTAAGGACGGGCAAACCCGTGGGTTTAATCAAGTTCTATCGTCTAGTCGGGCGAAAACTTTTTGATCAGTGTTTATTACGAATGTTGACTAACTTCTGCAATTTTGTTGCTGTCAATTAAACAACATCCGCTCAGGTGTTGAATTTTAGAAATTAAAAAAGAAAAAAAAGGAAAAAAATTCTCTCGTTTGGCTTTAGGAGGTTTTAGAAACCGATTTGGGTGAAAAAAACTCTTCCGTGATATTTTGTGGGAAAAAATCCGTTATGTGATAAATTTATAAAAGTACGTATTATCAACTGGTATGGTAACTGCGAGAATAGGCACAGGATAGTGGTCAGTGTTTGGATTCCTTGAGAGACTTAATTTTTTAGTTTCTAGTAAATTATAACGTTAATTGAGTGTTATCGTTAAATTACAAAAACTTGCTTATGCTTTGAAGTCTACTTGCATTTTTCTCAAATTTTGCTGTTGTTGTTTTTATTTGGTTGTAGTTTGTACGTAGGTTGGTTGCAGCTTATTTCGACCTATCGAGCGCCATAACTGTTTTAATAAACGCCTGGAGGCTTAATTAAGTTTTAAAATTTTTAGTGAACCTGGAGACATATTATCGATAGAGGTGTTTATTTGAGCATTTACGGACAACTTTTGATTACTGCTTGCGGAATAAATATAATGAAGTTTTATATATACGCTTTTTTAGAAGGATGTCAGGTTGAGATTTAAAGTAAAAATAATAGGTCTTGATAGAATTTTAGTATTCTTATAAAAATGCCTATATTTGGGAAACAATTCGGAATTTTATCTTTTTCACTTATTTTTATAATTTTTACTTAGAGCTGGTTAGAAGATTTGCATCCATATTATCTTTTTTTATCTACGTAAACGAAATAGATTTCTCTAGTTTGTAATTCACCTAAGTGGAGATTTTTAGTGCATCCGAAAAAAATTACTTTATTTAGTGGTTGGAATTTTTCAGGCTTTTTCGCTGATATGCACGAAGCGAATGGAATGTCAAATGAAAGACAAAATTGGAGTCCTTTTTTATAAAAAAAAGCGGCTTGAGGAAATTTTATCTGCTGGTTTTTGCGGTATCGAAAGAGATAGCCTTGAATATTTTTCTTGTGTCCCAATGTAATAAGATCAACAGGAGGTAAAGTGAAAAAGCTTTGTTATATTTCTTATTTTCACAAGATTCTTACTTATCCACGATTACATTTATTGCAAACATACGAAATTTGTGGGTAACCGAGAATGGTTTCTTTAGTTATTTGGATTATTTAAGGCGCTGTTTACATCGCTGTTTACATTTTCGGTTTTTATCATTGTTGTAATTATTCCTAATGTTGTATTTATATCTTGCGTTGGAATATATGCATCAATTATGTATAAACTGTTTCTATACGCTACAAACTTTCCATCTATATCAGAAACAAAAAAAGATATTCTACACCTAATAAACCGTCTTTTAGTTCAGAGTTAAAAACTTCGGCCCCAGTGCCTTATTTTCTTTTTTTGATATCGGGACCTCGTCCTGGTATAAAAAAGAGATAGTGCTCTAAGGTTGAGGTTGGAGTGTTTCGTCCAAGGGTTTTATTGTGACTAGATAGTTTCAGTCAAATTATCCTAACCCTATAGAGCTGGTGTTGAGTATTTAAGATTCGACTGCAGAGCGAAAGGCCGTGGGTTTAATCTTCAGCCAAGTTATGTCAGAGATTATAAAAGTGTGAATCGATCCTTCCTGCTTAATATTCAGCACGAGAATATGATTAATATCTTAGGCGGTTGTGAAGTTGGCCATCTGCTGTGCTTTCACGCCTTCCGTAGCTCAGAGGAAGGCGCTTAAAATGCACTGGGACCTCCTTGTTGATAAGAATACCATTATGATTTAAAGAGGCTATCCTGGGTAAAAAAATATAATAATAATATCCCTTTGTAAAACGAGATTTACGGAACGCAATAAATAAAGCGTAAAGTTTTACGACGACCGAAAAACACCGTATCCCGATGAAAAATTTTAAATTCTGCTTGAGTTCATGACTTCGTGTTAACAGTTATCGATAAGACACCGGCTATTTCTAAGCTTAAATTAAGGCAATCACCTTCTTATTTTTAAGGCGTGGGTCTTTCTTTTAAACTTGTTACAGCTCTGATGGTTATTCGACCTATAAAAAGAGTGAGAGTTGTTATAAGTTTTCCGAATATTAAGACTGGAACTAATGTGCCGTGTAACGGAGCACGGATATTATGTAACGAAAATAATTAATGGACGGCTTGTTTTTGAATAGATCCTTTTTCAGTTAATAAATAATCAGCTTCTCGACACTTGAGCTGTGTTTGTTGTCTAAAGACAAGGCCGTTGGGTAGCCCAATTCATTCTCTTTTTAAAACAAATGGTAAGTTATGGCAGTCCAACTTTGGTATCCGTCTTTTGAGGGTTCAAAACAAAAAGAAAACAGGCTCAAAAGATAAAAACATTCATCCTTGGTCCAGTCTTTAATGGTGCTTATAAAACAGCATGCACTACTTTCCATGCAAATTAAAACGCATCCAGGAGATTGGGGACAAGGTTGATAAACTACAAAAACGCGCCACCAAAGTGGTTCTTTCCTTGGCGTGTTTACTTTGAATACATATTTTTTGTTTTGTGTTTGTAAGAATGTCTAATTGGATTGTTGCCATGCCAACTATTTTCCTCACACTAGCTATTATTGCGTATCACTTTATCCCTCTGTTGTTGCAACAACGGATTTCATTGTACCAGTAAAATCGTCTGTAATGCTGCAACAATGGAGTTCCATTTTATGGTCCATTTAACTTTTTACCCTCTGTTTTGAATACAGATTCATATAAAAATAATCGATTAAGTAGAGAAAATAAGTCCTGACGATATTTTGTACCGTAACGTAAATGAAACATTCAGTAAATATATAAACAAGCCATGGATAATCTTTTGTTATAAAGCCGGCCAATAACAGTGTTATTAATTGCTACTTTGTCGCTGTAAAAGCTGTTATGTTATGTTGATACTGTCATTTGATAGTCACTATTTAACAACTTTCATTTTTAAAGTTAAACTCTTTCATCCTTGAGATTGGAAATGTTGTTTTTACTTGTTCATGGCAATCATATGAAAGTTAAACGCAAGGAGGAAACTTTGTACAATGTCTTAATTATGATTGGTTATAGTATTTTAGGCTTACTTATACTTTTCTAGGGAGGATTGCTTGTTAAAATACATTTTGCAATTGTACGAGAAATAATGTGTGATGTGTGTGGCTGTCGTTATGTTTATTATTTTTATATATTTTATTATTTGCTGACTTAGCCATATCATTTTTAAATTTCCTTTCTTTCGCTTTAAAGGACATCCACGCTCATGTTGTAATATGCATAAAAGTTCATCATTTTGTTAAAGGGACTTCCTTTTACAAGAAAATTTACCGAATTTTTCTTGATTGGTAATTCTTTCATAAGGTTTTTATACAACCTCGAACCCAGGGCCTGCGTTTCATCCTCATATCAAAAACACGCTACAGGCCCTTGGATCGACGTTGGTTTTATAATATGCATATGGTACAATTTTTATTCAGAGTATATACAAACTTTTTCTTCTATGCAAAACAAACCGTATAAAGGGGGATTTTCACGAAGCGAATTGAACGGAGAATTGTATCTGAGCATGCGCAGTTTTGTTTGTTTTGATTTTGCATCGAACATCGCATGCTCAGATACATTTCGCCAACGAATTCGTCGCTCAATTGCTTCTTGAAAATCCCCCTTAAGGACATACATTTATTTTTCTTTATAAAAAAACAAGTACTGAAGATCTCTGAAGTTTTAAAAACTTTTACTGATGTAGCTAATTTACTTAAAAAAATTAAGAAACTTATTTGGGAGCTTGTGATTGTCCTATCCCCCTTCTTCCCCCATCCCTAACACAATTTTGAAGAAACCGTTAAATTTCCCTAAGCAGCAGTTTTTTATACCTTGTTTTTATGTAGAAGTCTAATTTGCAACGAAAATATGGCATTTGTAATCTCAATATTTAAAATTTGATAAATTATTTCTTTTCTTAAGAACCTAACATAAGAATCTATCGTTAAGGAACGTACACCACTAGGCCGTGTACTTGATTTCTTATGAAAAAGTACGTGTAACTCTTCTGTTAGTCAAAAACTAAGAAGTATTAAAAAACCTAAACTCTACGTAGCTTTTTAATTATGGTAAAAAAACCAACAAACAAATTTCTCGTTACAGTAATTTTCAATAAGACCTTATTTTCAGACCAGAAGATTCATTAAAAAATAGTTTCAAGTCTCCCTATATGCATCTTTTTTGTTATTATTGAAAACGCAGATTTCTGCGAGGATATTGTTATCTTCTGTACAGTTTATAGGAGGCCCTTATCGATTTGCTCACAAAATTTCTTGAGATAAAATCTAATTGTGATATTTCTCCTGAAAACACAGGTTGCTGTTTTGAAGAGTGTTTTTATTTTTATTTTCTTCGCTTCTTAATGTTTATTTTTATTTAATTCTGTTTTACAAGAAAACACATTCTTGGAAATATGGATAATTAACGTCAGTTAAAGCTGCAAGCCATTCCTCATATTACAGTTATTGGGAGTAACCCGTCTAAACGTCATCCTTTGATATCACTGTTTTTAACAGGAATAAAATGAAGTCGAATAATGATGGTAAGATATTAATAGTTCATTAAAATCGCATTCATTCAAAAGGTTTAGGATAAACGAGGCAATAAATTGCTTGTCTCTTTTATTCAGTTCGTTGTTATAAGGATTTACACAGCACACTTGTGCTAAATAATATCTGATAGATAGAATATAATATCTGATAGAATTCGTTATTCCTAAGTTGCAGGATCAATTTTAATTTTCGGTTAAATCTATTCAGTGAATAAAGTTTATTGTCTAGTTAATATTTTAGGGGAAATATTTTTACCCCAAAAATATTGCCCCCCAAAAATTCATCTTCTCAAATTTTTTGATCAACAAAAATGAAGAATTTGCCCAACCTCGTCCTCAGGGCATCTTGTATCTTTTCTAACATCGGACGGCGATACGAACATGTTATTCTCGCCGTCCAGGTTATAGAAAAGAGACAACAGGCGCTGGGAACAAGGTTGGAATTTGCCAATAAACAAAAAAAAACTAAACACGCATAGTTGAGTAACTAATGGGTTAAAACCTTTCAGAAAACAAGAGGACAATATTTCATCCAACTTTGAACCAATAATTGCTAGCTGCTTATTAAAATAATAATAAAAAAAATGGCTAGCTCCCAGGGCCACACATTTTATACAATCAAAATGGTGCCAAGGTAGAGGTAGTTACACGTTAATTACCTTTAATCTGAAATTTAACTAATTCTAGGTATATACTAAATGGCTCACGTTTTATCATTTTTAATATAAACCTAATTAATCATGATTTGAGACATGTTATTTTATTTTAGCCTTTAGAATAAAAATAATTGGGGAAATTCCTGAAAAATGACACATTCTTACTGACAACGGAAAATAACTTTCCCTATAACAACGTCGAATAAAAGAAACATCAACCATCACGTTATGTAAACAGCGCAAATGTAAAAGAGCCACCTCGTTCCCAGGGCTTTTTCTTTGATTTCTGATATGTGGCTAGGACGTTTCGCAACAGCAGGTAGATATGTGAGAAAGTAAGAAAAAAGCACTGGGAATGAGATTGCACAAAATCTGTGGAAAGCAGGAGCAAAAGAGGTATTTTCTACGAATGAGAAAAACTAAAAATCAGCAGGTTGGCAATTCCTAAGTGATTAAAGTTACTCTTCCTCTACTCTCTTAACCGCTATAGGTTCTTTCTCAATCTTTTGCTTAAGTAAAGCACGAATTGCGACTTGCTACTTACTGTTAAAAGTTACTGCATTAAATTTACAAATTACGAGTTAAAAACAAGCACTTATAACAAAGAAAGAAAGGTTCTTATGTTCGTCGCAGAGATTATCTTCAACCCTATTAGAGAATGCACGCCTTACTTTGCCAAGAAATAGTTTTAAGTTAAATCCCCATTTTTAACTCGCCGTTCAAATATAACACGCTAATACCTTATATGGAAACCGTTGGATATCATTTTCAAGGAGGGAATTTCCATGAATACAGACAATTATTAAAAGAATCTTTTTTTCTTTTAGAGACGTTATTGTGGCTTATGACAGTTATCTCTTTTGCAGTATTTCATTCTGGTAAGTACACTTATATACAGATAAAAGACAATAAGAAGTGATTCGGCTCTGCAATTTTTTTTTCTTTTTACTAACTTCCAATTATGTTTTCTCGCCGACTTTCGTTTTCTTGTGTTTTAAGCGTGTTAACCTAATTCGTGCTTAGGGTGAAAGGACGGGGGGCTTCCCACCCAAGCATTAAGGAGCCCGCAAATATCCATAAATAGGGTTAAACAAGATCGTCTAAAAAATAACAAGTTACAACCGCTGGATATTTCAGTTGGGATTTTTGTTGGAATTGTTATAGAAAAAAGAAAATTTGTTATTTTCCCTTTGTTGTTACAGTTATGTGTTACTCACTCTGTGCCAAATGCTGTTGCTTTGTAGTAAAAATCACAAATTTGACATGTTGGTAAAATTTAGTCAGGAAAAAGTAAATTTTGTGCAAGTGACTACAGGCTAATGACATTTAGTTAAACTTTTACCAAAAAATAATCTATTTTTCAACCTCGTCCCCATGGCTCTTTTTTCAATTTTTGATATTGGAATGGTGTTCAAAAAAAAGCCCTGGCTGCAGCGGGACAATTTTCCAGTATGATTGGCTCCGGAAATTTAATGCCAGACACATAAAGACAGCACATGATAGTAGTTGGAAATGGAAGAATTTTTTAAACAAGTTATCAATGGTTTAAGGCAAGAGAAAGAGAGAAAAATTCATTGGGACGAGGTCGTCTATTTTAGTTAACTTTTTAACGATAAGGTAACTGGTAACATCCTTTGTAAATAACTACGTCTAAAAGATACTATCGCTTAAATTAGGCAGGATTACTGACAGGAGATATAGTACTCTCTTTTGCGCAAAAATATTTCTCGTAAAATTTATCAGTACAAATATCTATATTATATTCGACAAAATACTCGTGGGTAGATTAACGAATTTTATAGATTATTCAAACAAGTAGATATGTACGCGATTTTAATAATATTGTTGCAAGACAAGTTCTCTTCGCGATTTTGTGTGAAATTGCAAAAAAAAATTTAAAGGGGTGAATTCAGCATCCAGTGCCATAGCCTAGAAAACAATGTCGTTAGCAAGAAGTGTTAAAACGGGGATGCGATTAACAATGCTATCTATCCTCTCTAAATCTGTCTCCATTCTTATTTTCCACAAAGAAAAAGCTGAGTAACAAGATCTAATCAAAATTGCTAATCGAACGACAACAGACTATGTCAGAAAATTTGCGAGCAAAGATTCGTAATTACTATCGACTTCATTTACATGTATACATTCTGTGTTTTACCCAATATAGACAGCTTAAGTTTGAAATATTTTTTGTCTGTAAGTCACAAAAATTGTGTGGCTTTCTTTAAAAACTAAACTATTTACCAACTCATTATTTTCAAAATCACTTCGCCAGTCCTGACATTTTGTCAAAAATTTCAGTTAGGACTTATTTTGTAGACCCTCTGATGTGAAGTCCGCTGATGTGAGATCCTCTGGTTTGAGGTCCTCTGATGTGAGGTCCTCTAATGTGAGGTCCTCTGATGTGAGGTCCTCTGATGTGAGGTCCTCTGATGTGGTCAGCCTCTTTGACGTAGGTTTATGTGGATATGCAGCCATGTCATAAAGTATTATGTTTTTTACCGAACACAATAGCTTAATGAAGTAAGGTTTCAGAAATATCGCTTGAAAAAATTAAAATTTAATTTAATGTAATATAAAATTTTAGGGTATTGTGGCGAAATCATCATTATAAAATCTCAAATCACCGGCGTTGTTAGAGAATCAGTGGATATTTCCTTTATTATTGACACGTTCAATGGAGAAAGTCTTTTATCAGTTAAAGTATTTCAGCTTCCCGACAAGTTAAACCCTGTTGCTGTTGGTTCTTCTTCTGCCTTTACTGTAGCAAAAGGAGGGAGTTTCGGTGGACGAATACAGGCAAACGTTGAACCAGCAAAGGGGAGATATACTCTAGCAATAAGCACATTAAAGTACGTCGATGAAGCAGCATATGAAATTACTGCAACTTTTTATGAAAGCACAGCCGAAGTTCGTGTATTGAGAAAAACGATCGACTTAAAAGTTCAAGGTAATATAAACTATTACTTCCAAGGGGGATTTCGCCCCTCGTACATATTTCCGCATCACTATTTCATACATTCTCGCCCTCCTGTTAGCACGACGTTATGAAATTTACTTGGACGGGGGTATTACTATAATTGTAGGTGCGATTATGATGCGGTTTTACTTTAATAACCCCCTGTTTTCAAAAAAAAATTGCGGGAAGATTACAGGAATGTGAGCTACCATGTTGAACAGACAGACAAAATTCGGGTATTATAAATGTAGGATCCAAGTTCTTTTATCCTACTCTACGTATTACTGGGGAAAGTTTATCATTTCTTCAACATGATAGTTTAGTAGGCGACGTTTCGGGAGATCCTTCTTCCATCATCGGGCAAAGTAAAATGATGTTGAGCATGTATTTATATAATCGCAGAGGATCGAAATTCTTAAAAATTAACCAATCAAAAACGAGCTGATAATTACAGTTAATTACGGTAAATAACATTTTCGGACATAGATGTAGGTAACTACTACTTCTGTAGGGCTGGTAACCAAATCTCAGGAAGTTGAACGAGATGCTGTTTATGTTTGGTAGTGTTTAAGTGACTAATAATATATTTTAAAAAATGGAAATCAACATCTCTTGTTACGTAGCCACAATTTCGTCACACATTTTTTATCAGTTGTGTAGATTAATGAGAACTAAATTTCGCGGAGATTATTTTTTGTAAGGTTGTTGGCGAAAAAAAATCTACAAAATTGAATTCCCGCGAAATTTAAACCACAAAAATTACAAAAAAACACAAAGAAATAAAGAAACAACAGTGACAACAAAAACAACAACAAAAACAACATAAAAATATTCTTTTCAGTCGACTTCCTCGTTCATGTTGGCTGAATTAATTGGATGGGAAAAACCCATACCCTTAAACGGCAGGATTTTTTTTCGTTTATGTATTAGGTGGACCAGACAACTGCGGAGAAAGATTATCACCAATCACATTGGTAGAAGAAGAACAAGCTAGTGTATTTGTAGCATTCCTGTGTGGTAACCCGAAACCAACAGTTCATTGGACGATAGGAAGAAGGCAAATTTCCTCATATGTGGATAATACGCCATCGACAGGAATGTATAAGTACAGCACAAACATAAAAATAACGTTAGAAACATGTGGAGAGACAGTTAGATATGTTGCAGCAGGTTATGGAAGAGAACTCACATCATCGACAGTAATAAAAGTATCATGTAAGGTTTGTTTTTATTTTATGCCAATTTCCAGAATACCCGCTTTTTTGGAGAAACCAGTTTATAAGAACTGACTAGTCGGCTGTCAAAAAATGTAGAAAGATTTACGAGTTGTAAAATTAAAATTATAAATTAGAAACTTTTTTCAAACACGCCTTTCATCAATTAATAGCATTCAGGTATTATTACCTGGTGTAATAAGGAAACGTATATCGAGTAGGTTATAACAAAACGGGAGACTACTTAAAAGTTATCGATTTTAACAGTACAGTAATCAATTAAGATGATGAGTAAAAGGCGAAAAAGTGGTTATTTTATCTTTTCTTGTATATTTGTTGACGAAAGTCTCTTTGTTGCTGAAAGTCACGCTTTTGATTCAATATCTTCCTTACAGAACCCGTCGAATTAAGAAAACTTGTTAAGAAACATTTTTTTAATAAAATGACCTCAGAATTCGTACTATTTGGTCGCTTGCTTGCCTCTTTATAAAAAACGGGTATGCGAGTGCTTCTCCAAAACATGTTTATTCTTGTTTCACATGTGTAGTTGAAATAATTCTTTTAAAATTTAGCTCTTCCAAAGCCAGTGAAGCATTTCAAATATTATCCAATGGGAGGAAACTGTTTCAAATTTACCTGGCTAGCTCAAAATACAGGTCTCTGCAAAACTCACTTTGAGCTCCAATTGTTGTTAAAGAATAACAAAGTGAAAAGGCAAAGCATATCGCCAATGACAACCGGCACTTTTATTCATTGTGAGGTGGACTCTGCATCGCTGAAGAAAATATATAAAGCGAAAATAAGAAGTATTTATCAAGACGGCGCAACGAGAGTGGAGGGAAGTTGGAGTTTGCTGGAGTTAGAAAAAAGTGGAGATGATAATAAAGATACTAATAGTAAGTATTTCTCACATAGTATTTTTCGACTAGTTCAGTACCAGACACAGTTAAGTAAGTTTGGAACTAAACTGTTCCATGTGTTTATGTGTGTGGTGCTTCCACACGAAATAGTAATGTAAATAGTAATGATATTCCAATTCTCCATAATCCAGATCATGTCCATAATTTGAATAAATTTAATTTCACCGTGAAATTTCCTTAGGTGAGTTTAAAAGCATTAAATCGAAACAAAGACAAAAAAAATCATCACATTGGATACTAAATATAACTAAAAAGGACATAAATATGCTTTCGTGTATTTGATATCCACAACGTGTTCGATATTAGCACTTACCTTTTAAATCAAGTTTTCTGACGAAGTAAACTTTTTTGAGCCAACTAACTAGGTATATTCTTCTAAATTTTGCCTAGAAACAACAGTCGAAACAACAAAAATGTTTGATAGGTATTTATGACCTTCTTACAGCTAATAATATAGTATTTTTTACAAAATAAAGCTTCTCATGTTTTCCCTTTGTTTCCTCTTCAAAACAAACTTTTAATTTTTATTGGTGTGTATTATATTTTGCAGACTGTGACTTTTTTTGCCGCTTTTTTGGCGTTAGTTTTTAAAGGTTTTACCGTTCCTTTATTTAGATAATATCGACTTGACGGTTGGCTTGGTAGTGGGCCTGCTGGCCATAATTGTTATTGTTGTTATTGGATTGTGTTGTTGGAAAAAATCTCGTGATTGGCTAGGTATTTTTTAATAAAAAGGCATTCAAAAAGTACGTTTGCCCTAAGCAGAAGAGGAGAGATAAGGGAAGAGGGAGTAGGAAGGGGGGGAGGGGAGTAGGAAGGGGGCAGGAGGGAGGAAGTGTAATAACAAACAAAAACAAGCAATGGAGGGGCTTCTATTTTTCGTGTACGTTCGCTTACCCCCCAAAAATTATTTCTTCTATTTTACTTTTTGACTGATTGTTTACGGCTATGCGATACTGTATTTCGGTAAGTTGTTAGTGGTCATTATTGCTAGATGTGTGTAAAAATAATGACCAACTAATATTTGCTTCGCTTTAGTGATCTCAAATAACACAAACAAAAAGATCTGAAATTTGTTTGTTTCTACGCTATATCAAAAAGGTTTTTTATACTATTAATAATAAGAGGTCTAAAGATTTTTAAAGTTCAACTTTCACTGTCTCGTATTATGGACAGAAGAATAAATTCTTGCGATAATTTTATGTATCAAAAATGTGTGCGAGTGGAAACGCCAATTATGCACATTCTCATAACAAATTCTTACCTCTATTTGTTAACACTCAAATTATTTGTACACTTTTAATGGAACCCAAATACCCTGTTTTGTTTGATTGTCGCTTTTTCTCCTGGAAATCGCAGTTTAATTTGTAATTCAATGGACTTGCCAACATGATCTTCTACCTTGTACACTATAAAAAATCTAAGTATAACGTGGCCACTACGGATCGTTTCATAACAATCCATTCTCCTTATACCGAGCAGACGTTGTAAAAATCAAAAGTGGTGTTGTGAAAACCTATATTTGAGTATAGCCTCAGAGAAAGAGTTCTTATGATAAAACTTGAGTCTTGATTCTTTTTTAATGTGTATGTCAGGGTAAATCTTACACAACAAGTTGTTGTAAACCCTTCAACATAAAGAAAAGCATTTTAAAGTTTCGCGAAGAATATCAGATTTTTTAATGTGGTAAAATTGAATAAGATTACAGAAAATATATTTTACTTTTTAAGGTTACAACAGTGCCATTAGGAGAACACAGTTGGATCTGATCCGCAAAGTGTATTTTTTGCTTAAATGAGCGTGTTAGTAGTAAAACCAAAGAAAGCTTGTTACAATGAAAATGAGCAGTTCATGCGCATCACAAGTTTTTATTTAAGAAGTTAAAAAAAGTTTTATCAGGTGGTTAGGAAGTTTCTTGTGGATCTCAAGAATAAAAAAATCAAAACAAACCACCTCATCTGAAAGCTTGGGTAAAATGGAGCATTTAAGAGTTTTCCTGATAGAAAACCAGATGGATTTATCACATTGCAGTGACTTTGCCATTCCCCATGTCCAACTTCTAGGTACCCAGCTAATTTGTTGTTTTTATTATTTTGTTGAAGTTTTTCGGGAAATTGCAATATCTTGGTTGTCCTTGTAACGTCTCCAGTAACAAAGCAGCGACGAAATAAAGAGAGCAAAGGCCAGGAAGAGTTTGAGGCCGAGGGGAGAAAAACGGAACACTTTTTTATATACTTATTTGGTTTTTATAAACTTATGAGACATAGTTGAGTTGTACCATTAACACACCAAAAATATTTAATTGATCATATTTTATATTTTTACATATACTTTAGTTGACAAGATATGCCGATGCAAAAGGAAAGAAGGGTACGAAGAATTTGATAACAATGGATATTGTGGAAACGGTCCGTATGGAAATTTAAAAATCATTTATAATCCTAAACGGAGACCATACTATGAACCTTCTGACAAGGGTCCAGCTGGTTATCAACCTCCACCACTGGAGCCTTATATTACACAAGATCGAAATCAATATACAGACGAAAAAGCAGTGCCAATAGCACTAAACAACCCGATGAAGAGATATAAAGAGAATGAAGACGATGATTTTCTTGAGGAAGAAGAAAGAGAACGGGAGAATAACAAAGATCACTCAAGTAGCAGTCAAGATCAAGTTGGGCCAAATATATTAAATCAAGAGAAAGCAAATGGAGTGAATCGAAAGAGAGGTAGGAAAGTATATGGAGGGGAAAGAAGTGGAGTAAATCAAGAGGAAGTCGGTGGAGTAAATCAAGAGGAAGTCGGTGGAGTAAACCAGGATGAAGGAAATGACGTAAATCAAGAAGGGGCGCTCGCAGTAAACCAAGAAGGTGCAAATGAAGTAAGTCAGGAGAGCGTAAATGGAGAAATTCAAGAAGGAGCAGGCGCAGGAAATCAAGAAGGCTCAAATGAAGTAAATCAGGAAGACGTAAATGGAGTGAATCAGGAGTGTGCAAGTGGGGCAGTTCAAGAGGGAGAAGGTTCAGGAAGTCAACAGGGAGCCAGTGAAGTGAATCAGGATGGAGCAAATGGAGCAGTTCAAGAGGGAGAAGGTGCAGTAAATCAAAATGTTGCAAATGAAGTGAAACAAGAAACAATAGAAACATCCAGCACAGGGGATAGATCAAACAATGCGGAGGGTGGCAAGTCTGGTGTGAAGTGATAATAATATAATTTTGCTGCATCGGGAGAAGAACATTGCTTCAGAAGGTGGAGATGCAATAGCAGATAGCGCATTATAAACGACAAGGAAATGAGGTTTACCTGTTACGAATAATATAAAAACAAGACTACTAGTTAAGTAAAACCTACATAAGTATGTCAATATTAAAACGTTGTTGTCATCAGAAGGGATATATATTTATGTTACAACTGCTCCACCTAATATGTTTCACGTGTTACCGCGTGATGCTTAAGATTTTTCTTAGCTAATCAGAATGTTTTATTCTATGAAGTTCCGAGATGCCATTTTTTTACTTTGAAAATAGAAGATAAATCTATGAATTTTCAACCGGCTGCTAACTTCCAACCCTTCTTAAACATGATTTCAAGTTTATGTCCGCTGTATCAATTTCTTCTTAAACTTGAACCATTTTATTATAAACTAAGTTTGGTACATTCAAACAATCGTCCCCTAAAATAGCATATTAGCTTTATATATAATAACATAGATGGTGTAAATCATATACAACTTACCTATACGAACTTACTCATTAAAATAAAAACAAAACAATATTTGTGGGATTTTTTTTCCTCGGTAGATAAACGTTACTTGAGGTGAAGTGCAAAAAATTAATTGTTTATAAAATGTTAAAATATATATATTCAAAACGGAAATTTATCTGTGGTCAATTTTTTTATTACATTTTGTGCCTTAAATTTTTTAACTGTTGTTATTTTGGACACATTATAGCAAAATTTGTTAAAAAAAAATCATTTGTGTATCAAAGAAAATCGCTAAGGTTGTTTATGTCAAAGCGTCTCTCCCAGTTGCTTTAAGCTTTTGAGTTTAAACATTGGCGTTCAATATGCTCAATTTCCATTGCATTAAAATGGTAGGGCTTTCAGAGTTTTTATTGGTTGTTATGAATTTTTTTTCCTCCAAACTACACACGTTGTAAACATAAAAGATTGCAATGCGTATGCCCACGCTGAAATTATTACGCGTATTGAAAAGTGACTTTTACAGATTTTTATGTATGAGTGTATGAGTAAAGTTACTCAAATGGTAATAAGTCTGACCATATATTATGTATATTTCTATTGTACTGCATTTATATTTTAGAAGATGTCTAAATTTTCTTTTTACTTAAACTTTGCAGACCATTTTAGCTGTATACTTCTTCTACTTTACGTTTGCATTGTTCCATTACAAGCATACATCAAAGAACAGAACAAAATAGAACCATTCTTTGCTTATATAATTTTTTCGATTTACTCACCTCAGATAGCAAGCAGAATCCGAACTCTTGCAAATACGGTAGCTATCCAGACACTATGTTTTATTTAACTTTACGTCTTAAATACATTTAGAATAACAAGATATAAAATTGTTAAGACGTTACTTGTGTACAAACATTGACAAGAACATATTTGATATGGCTGTCCTATACCTCTTATTGACCATGTGTGCGAGTGCAGGTGAGTTTTTTAAATCCACACAGTTTGACATCTCCAACTCGAGATGAATATGATATTGTATTTCACCTTTATATTTCTTTTTCCACTTTAGTATGGTGCGGGACAGTTTCAGTCGCGAATAAAAACATGAACGTTAACAAGGACAATCCAGTCAGCCTGAGCTATTTCATACAATACCCACCTGAAGAGAAGTTCAATGTTATTGATATATACTTAAAAGATCCTGTCAGCTCAGTGGAAACCATACTTGCTCAAGGACTAAGTAACAGCTTAAAACTGCAAGGATCATTTGGTGGTAAATACAGCACGTCAGTGGACGTCAGTGCTAAGAAATATACTCTGACCATAAATGATGCTCAATACACAGACTCGGCCATTTACAAGGCGATAGCTGTGTTTCTTACAAAAACAGGAGAACTTTCAGTCAAGAATGTTGAAATTGCATTAGAAGTAAATGGTAAGAGTTTATTGAATAAAGTTTATCTACAATCCTGGCCAAAATTGTTGATAAAATTTCCAATGCAACATAAGTTCATAAGATAAACACAGGTGCAAGCCCCCCCTCTCCTCCTATTTCAATGTTGAAGACAATGGCTGGCTGTTGGTTGAGTGGCCAGCTGCATTTTTCAAACTGTGACAATGACTTCAACATTGAAATGGAGGGAAAGGGTGACTGGAAACTAGCTACTATTCTATAAAGGAAAGCCTGCACTGTTTTAGTATACACATACAATAATTTTGCTGGCTAGTTTATGTCAACAAAGCAGAGAATCTCTACATATGGGACCACAGAAACAAAAAAGATACTAAATCCACATGTGTTGGACCTTTTCTCAACCAATTTTGGCCAGGATTGTAGACTAGATTCAAATTATATCAATTAACGGTATTTTAAACAAGAACAATAATGTTATTTCATTACTTCAGCAATATACTTCGCTAATCTGGTTAACAAAATTATGTCTAAAATACACAAATTAAAACAATGTAGTTTTAAAAACAGTGCGAAGTATTTTGTAATGATAAAATAAAAGATATAAACAACCGCAGCTGAGCTAAAGCTTAAAAGAAAACCATAAAAATTAAATTTGCTAAATATATATGCTATAAATTATCTAGAAACCAACTAGAAAAAAATTGAAATCTCAATTTGCGAGCCGTGAGATCCGACGTCGATAAGCTAGGTTAAGTCAACAGTAATCAAGCGCTGAACACCAGGTTGAGCGCTTAAGTACCGTTAGACCATCTTGAGAACAACCGAGTTAGGGAATTTTTTGTACATCAAACTTCAGATTGTCGCACATCCAAGTACATGCTTGCGGTAAGTCGAAAATCCATCGAAGCTCTCTCCGTATTAAGCGTTTCAGGTGTAATGCATTTTTAAAGAAAACAATCCTCACAACTGTAGCTAAAATAAAAACACAGGATATAACATGTTGTTACCCAGCCATAGCAAAAACAATCGGCCAGCGTCACATTATTTTTGCTGAACAATTCCGTCAAAATTTAGGGAACTAACGTTAAAGAGATATTGGGAAAATTGACGAAATAAAGAGGCCAGCGTTGTTGAAAAACACGTGCCTGGATATTCATTTATATATATATATATTTATATGCACTATCTTTTAAGGTGGTCCGGAGTTTTGCAACTTGAAACCGCCAGAGACGTTAACAGTAATTTCCCATGAACGGCCTAGAGTCCGTGTGTCAGTGTGTGGAAATCCGGAACCGCAAATCACATGGGAATATCTTGGAAACAACTTGAAATCAACCATAATAAAAGGAAAGAAACCAAAGGAATTCATATTTGAAACGCTTCTCCCTCAAATCACACCACCTAACTGCGGTTCATCTTTAACTTACAAAGCAACTGGACATGGTAGAGGTGTAAGCGACAGAACAATACTGAATGTAAAATGTGAGTTTTTTTTCTTCTACACATTTTTACTAACAGCACGCTGTCGAGGTAGGGACAGAAAAGTACAAGAAAATTAAGAGAAATGTCAAGTATATTTGTTTAAAAATGAGGTTTTAATCTGTCCTTGTATAGTAACGACATCGTTTTAATAGTTGTTAGTGTTATTGAAGCATGCTGATACTGCAGATTTCAAATTTCGTTTCCACAGGCGATTATGCAAATTTTTTTTATAGGTTTTATGCATTTTTTTAATTTATGAAGGTTGACTTGTCAGCAGACTAAGGACTTCAAAACTTATTTAGTAAGATATATTTTAAAAGCGGATAGTATTTACTGACAGCAACAATGCACCTTTTCAATATTTCTTGTCTACATGTAGATATTGATCATTTGACGCTTTCCGCCATAATCGAACATGACCAAAAACTGCCACTGTACCAATAATATGGATAAGAATGTTTTGGCACTCAAACTAGATCAACAAGTTGTAGAGTTTACCCTAACGCAAAGAAGCCTTCTGTGTCTGATTTACACCGCTATTAAAACATCGCTATCTCGAACTTTCTCGTAGTGTCCCCTTGTTATGTTGAAGTTGTGAAATTCGCGCTTTCTCGCCCTTTTTTTCTGGTCGATTAAAAGTTTAACATAGCAGGACTCGACTTTTACTTAAGAGTATTAGTTTTGTCGCAATTGAAGAAATAGCGTTGACAAAAAAGCGTTATGATTTTAATTTTAAAAATACTGCTGTAAAGTTTGCGAAGAAAACAAGCAATCGTGAAGAGTGTTCTTAGTCCTCCTAGAGGTGCGGACTTTATCTAAAGGCGGTTTCTATTCGAGAAAAACACAATAGATTCCGATAGACAAAAACGTGTTAAGATTTTCATATTTTGAAATGATCTTCTTATCGTAGTACCAGTACCTTGTAATGTTGCTTCCGACCACGCTTTCTGATTGGCTACCGCTATTGTTCTTTATCTACGTGATCACTACCAAGATCTCATTATGCTTTATTTTTCATCCTAGTCACACCAGAGAATGTGAAAGTAACGGAAGCATACTTGAAAGAACAGTGTGTCACTGTGCGCTTCACGACGCTTGATGTCGGTACCTGTAAGTTATCATACGAGTTCAACTATTTTGACGATCGTGCTCAGCTAGTTGGTAGCAGTGCAGCAGATAAGAACACCAACACTGTCCAGCAATGCGGAATTACAGCTAGCACAGTTAAAGCTCGAGCAAGATCAAGCGATTCTGTTGGACAATGGAGTGCTTATCCTATTAACAGCAAAAACAGTGGTGAGATTTTTCTTCATTATGTGACATTCATGCCACAATTTAAAGTTAACCAACTTTCTTTGATTCGAATCGACAGGACAATTTAGGCGGCGAGTGTGGTGAAAGGAGTGTAAGGCGTGAAATGGTGACAAAAATGGGGTAATTAGTTGAGTTCATTCGATATCTAAATATTGACAAACAAATCTGGACAAAAATTTATATCAAATAAAAACTAGAAACTACAAAATGCTGATGTTAGCGAATAATAATGCTGATAGTCATCATTTGAGGAATGATTTTTAATTTTCATGACAAACCTTATTTTTGCCAAGAGAGGTTATGGTAGTGGCGAACTTTTGTTCCTGCCCTGGACTCACTTCTCCTTTCCTCCTATTCCCTGCCTTGAAACAGTGATACAAACCCATCCAGCCTTTCTATTCACGCGGTACCGTTCATCTTTAGTTATTACGACATATTTAGTTCGAACATTAATGGAACACGAGAATACTTGACTAAATCATATATCCATTTTCTGTATACCTTCCAATTTTAGGTTCCAGTATTCAACCCTCGAGAAGTTTATGGAATCTTATACTGAGTATAGCGATTTTGATAACATTAAGTACATTGTAGAGTACGATGCTTGGCTGATATTTAATATAGAAAATTTTGATATAGGCTTTCAAATCAGCCATTATATTTAGTAAGAGAATACAGATCTTTGAAAACAAAGCTCGTATTTTTAAACAACATACCTGTCCAAAGTTTTTGCTTAATATATGACTTGACAATGGTGAGGAATGTTTACGTGCCTGATTTTAGTACATGGGCATCCATTAAGGTGGGTAAAAAAGCAGGACCACAAGGGTTAAAATGACAATTGTTAATTTATGTAGATTTTTTAAAAGTACAAGAACCAAAAGGCGCTGAAAGATTTTTTAACTATATCTTCCCTTCTTTTAAAAAACGTTTTTACTATTTTTAAGCTAAATATTTTGTTTTTTTTAAGGTCTATTTGTCTTCTGTGGTCTGTTGTTTATATTTTCTATCTGCAGGAATAAGTGTGCATGTCCATTACGTCGCACACAAAGTGGTTTATAGGAGAAATATTTTTTATGACACGATAATATTTTTTATTGATATTTATATTCACTATAATACCAAAGTTGTTACTTTTTAAGTAAAAATAAAAAACCCTATTTGTGGAATGAATTTTAAATCATAGAATTGTTATTCAAATTTTTTGTGACTTATTCTTCTTGTGGTGTTACCCTATTGATGATAAAGTTTGATCATTTGATATAATATTTCGTATTGTGTTGTTTATATTTTGTGTAATAATTTTTATACTTGATAAAGGTAATAGTGTTTTATCCCAGCAGGCACACGACGTTGTACAGACGTCTGCTACGTCACGACGTCAACCACGTCGTTACAACATTGCTTCGACGTCGTAATTTCCCACGTCGTATTTCGACCATAAAGCGACGTCGATCCGACGTTAGACTAACAGACGTTTGATTTATACTTCAACACGACGTTGTACCAACGTCGCATCAACGTCAGATTCAATAGCTCTTTCAAGGAAAAATTATTCTTAAAATTTTCTTAGAAAAATAAAAAAGAAATTTTACAAATGCAATAACTGACTGGCTCATAATTTTATTTTAAGAGAGAAAGCGCAAAAGTTTCCAGTTCAAATTTGTAATAGATGTGACCAAATCATGTGATAAAAATATGCAAGTTGATTTGTTAAAACATCGCACTTTCGAACGAGGAAATATTCGAACAGAAAAAGAAGTCTTAGCTACCAAATAAAGTTGATGACGCGTTTTGAAATTTATTTGTTGAAACGGCGTGATATATGTGTCAGTTTCTTTCGCGCTAAAACCGTTGTGTCTTAATTTCAAGCATTTGTTGTTGGTAAAATATTGTAGATTCTATTTTTACGAACATATAGAAGAAAAGAAAGTTGATGAAAAATGCGACAAAACGGAATTGAGAAGATTCCCGTTTTAAGAAGAAAAAACAGTAAGTAATTCTAGTTACTTTATAACTAACATTGTATCTAGCCACATCAATTGAAAACTGCAGAATCTGTTAATATATATTTTTTAAACACCCAGCTTTACAATTACAAATCTTGTCATTTCCGAGAAATGTTCTCATATAAAAAGCATGTATCTTCGCTATATGACTGCAATTTATATCACTAGTTAGATCATATTTTAATACCTTTATTTTCTTTCTATAGCAAATAGAAGAAAAAGTCGATGAAAAATCGTTTCGATACTGAAGACCCACGTGAAAAATTCAAAGGTGATGAAAAATGTTTATGCTTGGGAACATAAAGTTATTGTAAATAAATATGAGTTATCAAATGTCTTCTGATACTAGTGTAATTTAACGAATGTGAATATTAGTTGATGATAAAAGAAAATAATTTTAGAAATCACTTTTTGTTTAAAGAGCCTCTTTGTTACGTCTGTTAACATTGCAACTAAGTCGCCGTAACGTCGGTTAACTTCGCAGTTATACGTCTGTAAAAGGTCGGCAGACGTCTATACAACGTATCCACGACGTCGATAGGACGTTGTGCTCTGACGTCGTACAGACGTGGAAGTCCGACGTCTGTGCGACTTTCCATTCTGACGTTGAGCGGTCGTCACACCGACGTAAAACGACGTCTCTGCGACGTTGTTGTGATTATATTCCAACAAGCAAGAGGGGTAGAACCAATATTCATATAGTTATGATAACTATATGCATATTGGCTGTATATCCTTACTTGTCTTCCAGATGCTAGTCACTATGCTAAGCATACGCAAGACTAGAGTCTAATCTTACAAAGGTATAAATGGCTAGTTACTGAAGGTGTGATGAAGTTCTTAGCGCCTACTAATTCTTTTTTGAGCGTCTAATACCTATATTTCTGACAGATTACCTTTAGCTAGCTGATTTATAACAATTTAAGGAGTATATTTTAAAGACCCAGAAAAAATGTTCCTTTGCGCCTTGCAATCGAAGTTGGGCCTTAAATTATTAACTCTTACTTAAAATGATGGAGCAATGGTTTTATTTAAAGCATTTGTTATGGTTAAATACATGACTTCTTTCACATCTCATCAAGTTTTTGTAAAAAAACGACCTACGGACACAAATCTTCTTCAGGCATCTCTAAGGACACATAACTTATATGGACAGACACGTATTCTTTCCTCCAATCTTTCATTTATCTTCTTCTGCCATCTCTCTATCTGTGTTTTTCTACTTCTTTTTTATTTTCTGATTTTGCCTTGTCATTATTGAGTTTTTTTCACAACTACCTTAATCAAACCAGCGATAAATGCAAGTGTTGGCTTTCATACAGCGCACTCCTGGGCGTTTGCAGGAACATATTTTTTTATAATGGTAACAAGAGGAACATGACAACATTACCATAAAATTGTAACTTGTTGATTTTCTGTTATAAACCTTAATGTTTATGATGTCACCTAAAATGAAGGAAGGGTATTCTTAGACTGTTTTTTTTAACAGAGAGATACAAAGGTTATTAATGTTTAAAACTGTTACCCATCCTATGACCAGCCTAGCTAAAATTCAAGAATTATACGTGCCAAACAAGAAAGAAATGTTATTGTTCGTACTACAAGTGTAGCAAGCTAGCCGATTAAGGCTAGCCATCGATTGTCCAGCAGGGATAAAGAAAAAATCAATGTGCACTGCAAATGCTTTTGTTACAATATTATTATGTTAGCTGTTAGTTGCAAATCGTCCCCCCCCCTCCAAAGAAGAAAAAAAATTGAAAATTATCATCTACAAAACTTTTCACTGCAAATGTTTTAATTATTTGTCTACAATAAAGTTTTTCGTTGCTTATTTGAAATTGCCAGATTCGCTAAAATTCAATAATGTCCATATGAATTGGTTAGAAATTCCAGTATTGCAAAGGGGCATTTTCTACGTTTTTGTCCGAATCAAAACAACAAAATTATGTTCTAGATAGCTTTATAGCTGCTTGAACGTCTCGACCTACTCGTTTATTACTCGTTCCTGCGTTTCTTTTAAAAAATTTTTAAGAGGTATACTACAAAGTTATCTAGTCAATGGAGTTGACATATTGTGGCTTTTTTAATGATCTTATCTTTAAATTTGATCTTAGAGTCAATGATTTCTCATTTTGATATTTGACTATCCATTTCTTGCACCTTCTACAGTTAGCTATCATTCTTGTTCGGTTGTTCTTGTCCTAGGCAGCCATAACCAAACATACATGGTGGTGTCCCGCTAGGTAGCTATTGCTTATTTTAGTTGGCCATAAGAAAGAGGTGTGTACTTATACCTAGCAGTGTGTCATCTAACTTCTAACAGTTACTTCCATGCCAATTACCATGCTCATTACCGCAGTCGCATAAATGGCCATTTTCTATTTTTCAACTTTGTACCTTGTGAAAAAAAAATAACTTTAAGTAGTTTTAATTTGAAACTTTTTTTAAGAAAGTTAATATACCGCAGAGGGAACTAGCAGCGTCATTTCAGTACTTAATTGTAACATACAAAACAAAGGTTTAGGAAAGAAAAAACAAATAACGTTCAACACTTTTTCTTTTTTCCGTATTACGCAAAGAATTATTTGTGAGAAAGCCACCAAGAAACTGGACTAGGCTATTTAACGAAACAAAAACAAGCGCTTAACTAGTGCGCTGTATGAAAACCCTTTGTTGAGGAAAATGTTCTGGAAATTATTTCGTTCAATATCATCAGTAGTGGTTTTGTCTTGTATTTCAAAAAATTGAGAAATCTTAAAGATACTCAAACCGATCAAACTTATTAATCAGTCATCAGGAAATCCAGATGTTTGATGAAATGTTTATCGGTTTGCTGTAAACTTAATGGTAGCTAAGTAGTGGTAAACAAGAAAGATTGCCGAAGCAGCGTAAAAAGATACAACCATAACCCAAAATTTTATATACACAGTTTTTGCATAATCTACAAACAACAGCTGTCATTTGAATTCATCAGATGGTCATCCGTTTAAATTTCTAAAGTTGTCTTAAATGTTTGTAATAATATTACATGGCTTCGTTAGTCAGCAGTAAATCAAAGTCATATGGAAATGTTAATACCATTTTAAACGCTATTTTAACATTGTGCAGGTAATTATTACCATTTGTCAGAATAGATTACAACTAAGGGCGGAAGAAAGGCTATTACAAAAATAATTAAGGCGTACTTAACAACATAATAACAACAGAAAAAAAATTAGGCTCTAACAAACTCCTTATTACTTTGAAAGGTACACCTTTAACAATCTTGTTGTGTCTGTGAAGCCCTTTTATTAATTAACTGAAATGCACTAAACCATTTAAAGAACTGGATAACGTAACTTCGAGTCTCATTTTTACTTATAAACAATAACATAAAGAGGCTGAATTAATTCCAGATTTTCATGGAATAAAAGTTACTGATTTGCTAAAAAAACACTAGTATTACGCAAGCCGTGTTACGAAGCCTTGCCAGATGCTAACAGTTCGTGAGTATAAAAGCAGGATTGTTTGATGACTTAATGTATAGTTTCGTGGGCAGAAAAACCAGTTTGTATATGCTGCGACAGGTGTTACAATGCGGACCTCGATGTACAAAACCATTTTTTAGTTTGCGCAGAATCTATTACCACTGACAATTGTCTCTCACAATCTTTAAATAGAGTAATTATCTTTTTTCGCGCTCCTAACAACATGTCGAAAATGATTGAATTTTATCACTGACAATTGTTTCCTCAACACGATTCTTATATCCTTCAGAAATACAGTTAGCTCCAGGTAACTCGAACACTGCATAAATCAAACTTTCAATATACTATTGCTGACGTCATCAAAATTCAAACGACGAATCTTTTCTATCGTTCTTTTGCCCAAGTGGATTTGTCCACAGACCATCTCAGCTAGTTATGGAATAGAGAAATTGTAGTTATATCCCGGTACCGAAACTCGACTCTCATTATGGTAGTTTTTATTAACTCCTGATGTAATATAGATAGATAATGATGCCTGTCAAGGAAAATTAAATTTGCAAAGAACTTGCATGCCTTTTTCATCGCCAAGATTGAACCTGTTTCCAGTAACTGCTGCCTACCTCGAACTATAATCTCATTTTAGATAAAGTTCGGCTTAACAGGAGCTTCGTTTAACTCGAATATTCGTAAATCGAACTATTTTCCTCGGTCCTTGGAGATTTAAGTAACTGGGAGTTAACTGTATTGAGATTCCATTAAAAAATAAAAAAGGAAAAGTTTTTTTAAAATGTAGCTTTATGAAATGTAAAAATGTTGGATGTCGAGGATAAAAAGAGGTAAATTTAACCGGAAAAATACCTTGCAAGTTTCAACCATAAGGTTTATTCATACAAAATGACTTGCTTTTTCATGTCTTGGTTTATTGAAGTTTCGTTTAGTTGCACATGTATGTACAAAATAAATACAAGATCTGTTGACATGCTAATTCTGCTTGTTTAGGGCGTGATGTAACTTCGAATCCTTTAGTATTAGCAGTGTGTATGTTTGTTTCGAATAATATTTTAAATAATTTCTTTCAGCTTTAAATTTTCTTAAATTTCCTATGAAATACTTGTAAAAATTATTTATCAGCCTAGTAAGGTTTGCTGGCCGTTGCTTTTAATCATGGCGTCGCGTAGAATCCAAAATCATGTTTTGCTTTCATTTTGAAAATGAAAAGAAAATAAGCGAGTTTAAAATTTAGTTTTTGTAGAATAAACTCATAACTCATATTAAGAATTTTATTTTTACATAGAAGAGGGGAATCAAGTTTCGGTTGTGAATATCATTCTTTTATTTTCTATTTACAAAAAAAAAAAACATTTCGGAACTTCCGCACTTTAGACAAGATAAAAAAATATTTCCTACTTTGTTTAGGTATTACATTGAAGTTAAAAACATGGCCTGCCCCCAGTCTAAATGACCGCACGCGACTTTTAATTAATTTCTATTCTGCACGCTTTTAGCCAATCGAATCCCGAGACACACCCCCTTCGGGGTGTTTTTTTCGAACGGGCCAAAACGCTTTAAATAAAAATGTCATGATTTGTAAGAATATTGTACGCAACGAAATGCACAAGAAAAAACAAAAGGCATTCGTACTAATGTCATTAATACATTTCTTACACATGTGACAATGTTTATAATTTCACCTAATTAGTAATAAAAATGAAACAAAAGTAGGAAATGTTTATTTTCTTAATGACATCGTATTACCGTTATGTTTCTGCTCAGGCATGCTCGTCATTTCAGATGGTTCATGAATTACTTCACTCATCGTGTACTTCACTTGTAGTTGTGAGATAGATATATAAAAAGGTATGTCTGACAAACAGCTACCATGGAAAACGCTGTCATTACGATTGCCATTTATTTCAGCAACTTTATTTATTTGTTTTTGTAAATTGCGGAATGATTAAATTGTACAGCATAATATTACAGTGTAATCAAGTGGCATTTGCGTGAATTGATCATTGGTGTGATCTTCTGCATTTAAGTAAATTTTATAACAAGATTAATTTTTATACGGAAAAATGTATTCGGATTACAATTAGTTTGACGAGATTATGTATCTCTCAAGTTAGAAAAAAATTTCACTACATCAATTGCAGTTACTAACTTTGGTCTTACTAGTCACGTGATGCATTGAGAAATTTGAGAGATGTTGAAATTGAACCAGGTGGTTCGTTTTCTTTTGTAGACTAAAAGTAATAAAAAATCATTAGTTTAACGATGTCGGTCATTCCAGATGTTTCCTTGGTCATTTGTCTGGCTACGAAAGTTATTTTGTTAGGTATTTTTGGTTTGTTGTTTTTTGTTTGTTGCTTGTTGTTTTTTTTTTTTTTTTTTTTTTTTTTGTTTGTTGTTTGTTTGTTTTTTGTTTTTTGTTTGTTGCTTGTTGTTTGTTGTTTTTTGTTTGTTGTTTTTTGTTTGTTGTTTTTTGTTTGTTGTTTTTTGTTTGTTGTTTTTTGTTTGTTGTTTTTTGTTTTTTGTTTGTTGTTTGCTGTTGTTTACTGTTGTTTTTGTTGTTTTTGTTGTTGTTGTTTGACGCAAAAATTATTTTTTAGCGATGTTTTGTCTATCTATCAATAACATCATCCATTTGACAAAAACAGACGAAAATATCATCATCATCAACTTGACTATCTTCTTCTTCCTTTTGTTACTTGTAATCATTTGGAAGTCTACTAAGGTACACCTTTGAATTAACTTAGCGGAGGGGACGGTGAAAAAACCGTTTTTAGTTTTTAGGGCAAAATGATAATAAGACCTTACTTCACGTATTTTCCCATATATAATTTGACTAAGCTATGCATTCATTCTTTTGTTTTATTCTGCATTGCAATCAATACGTCTTACCGTTCTTTTCTTTCTGTTTCATAAGCATACAGTTTATTATTGTGTACATCTTATAATTGTTGTGCATTATCTGATGTCAGTATTTGTTTATATTTGATGCTACAATGAATTCACGACAGTATTCCTCCTTTCAGGAATGGAAATACAACATTAACACTATTTTGGTACACGAACAAGAACTTCATACCAGTCACAAAAAACAAACATCCTTGCGTCAAACTGCGCTTAAAAGATTCAATACTGTGTCTAGTTTAATTTTAATTTATACTCTAAGAACATGCAAAACAAGTGGAGAACATTTGCTCTTGAAGGAGAAAATTACACAGGTATGAATTACTACATAATAAAATAATTAATGTAGGTAATTTGTTAGTAGTTTTTCACAAACGACGCCCAAAATGTGTAAAATCATTGTTGCTATTGTAATGCTGACTTGATTAAGACGTTTTACGCAATAAGAAAGTAAGACACGGAGGAGAGTTTCAGACGTTTTAGTAAGAAAGAAGGTTGATTTATGGCTATCTAAAATAAATAAATAAATAAATTTTGTATTTATATTGATATTATCTTATAGACAACTTAATTTGCTTGTATATGTAATAAATATTTTTTTAATGAAATCCACAACTTTTGAGAAATAATGAATATAGTGGTTTCTGAACTATTACAAATACCCGGTATAAAAATTCGTACAAATAATGCAATGAGGTATGCGGGAAAATGTTTCGGATAACCAATTTTATCTCATGAAAATGAAAGTCTTATTTTCATGGTTGTTTATTTCGCTGTATGACAATGAACAAATTATGGAAATTAGTACATCAACGGACCACTCAATCCTGAGTAAATTATATAAGCTGTTGTGGAAGTCTGACGCCGCCGATTCTGTTCCACCTTGGAAACTCAGTCTACAAACGGACAAGGTGATGCGTCATGCTTTTATATACACTATTATTAACTAAAATATATTTTTAACCTGTTTATACGGGGAATCCGCAGCGCTTATTGGCTGAAAAAGCTTAATGACGAGCTTTATACAGCATGGTATAACTTTTAACCTTATATCAACCATAAAACATAGCTATATACATACAGACTCACAAATCAAGTTGCAGTAAATCCAAAATTTTGAATCACTCTGCCACAAAACAGCTTTTTTTACTGTTCCTAACAATGGCGTTCAATTAATTCACTTTTCTCAATTAAGTGGTCACAAAAACATTGAAAGTTTTAAATCGTATCGCACGGCTTCAAGCAATGACACATGTCAGACCTAGTCAGTTCGATCAACCGTAGTAAAAAAAGGTCGTTCACACAGTATCACAAACACTACATTCATTTCATCAACAAGAAATGTTAATATTGTTAAATCTATGTTCGATGGTGCATACATGACTGCGTTTTTAATATAAACATTCATCAGCAAAAGCGCAACAGGCAAAACGCCGTCAATTTTTTTTAAGTAATTTGGTTAAAAAAACTATATATATGGTTATTCAAATGTGTTTGTATTTGAAAAATTGAAACTATAAAATTCAATTCAAACGTTTTCTTTTTTCAACAAAACCTTGTTTTTATAACCGTTGTCACAAGTAAATCTTTAGAAAATAATCCTGCTTTCTACAATCTCAAACAAAATAGCTAGCAGTTAATAAATACAATGTAAACTGCGTTAGAAAAAAAAACAGTTTTTTTTGTATTAGTATACTAGCTACTAACTAAACTGTAGCTGAATTACATTTGGTATTGACGAGGAAAAAGTTCATGTTAAGAATGCCAAAAAACTCAATGTATGGTTTGGAACGCAATAAACACAGGTCAATGTTTTGTAAAGCGTTACTTTGGGCGTTGTTAGAAAGTCAATCAACTAGTTGGCCAGGGAAGGAGCCCAAATCCTGCGTTTAACCTCAAATTGATCAATAGTTTCTGTCTTCTATCGAATCCTCTGATCAGATTTGTGTGTTATAGAGGCAGAAGAGTTCTCCAAGTTTTCCATTATTTTGAAGGTAAATTGCCTAATCAGATTTGAACACTTGTAAAGCTTGCTAAAAACAAACATCGGGCGCTAAAGCATCCATATTTTACATGTTAGATTATTTAAAAAGAATTGTTTCAAATTTAATGAAAAAAAAAATGCTGCGTGAAAAAGGCCGTAATTGGCCACCTTCAACTGTTAAATATATAATTTTTAACTAATTTACTCCCTACACTCATTGCAATTGTCAGCTGTGTACACAGATGTGGATTCTTTTTGTTACAAATTCCCTGTTACGGCGTGTTTTGATATCTGAGTACTATCAGAATTATTGTACGGCTCATTTTCTCCCTGGTGGCATAAATTCTTTAAGTCTCTCTTGACAGCTGCTGACCGGAAACCATATATAAATGTATCCCATACCGAGTAAGATTGCACCAAAAAGTTGCACCAACGATTCACATACGTGTCAACTACAATTGAATTGAAAAATACGCGGTTGACCACGTTCGCCATAACTGCTGGAAAACTGCACAGACCAAAAACGAGAAGAATTTGTAAAGCTATCCTTGCAGCTTTTCGCTTTCGGTGATTACCTTGGTTCTCTCTCCTGCAAAAGTAGTTGTAGATTTTCTTCTGACAAATAACCAGTATGACAAATATTATCAAGCAGTAGGTTGTAGATGAAATTCGTACAACTGTCACTAAATTTGGGAAAGCGTAAACACACACAATGGGGAATGCCACAGACGGCACCCATATCACTAGTAACAGGTTATTTAACGTATTATTCTGAACAAACCGCTTGTAAGTGAATGGTTTAAAAATAGCTAAATATATTTCGATCGTGATGAGCGCGATAGCTGATACAGACATTACGATAAACGTATACGACATAACCGTCCAAACACGAACGAGCTCACATTTTGGATTTCTTTCCACAAATCCAGTCAAAAACAGCGAGTAGACTGGTATAAAAGATAGACCAGCTATGGCATCTAGAATAGATAGCAGGATATACAGCTTGTTTACTGAACTTCTCAGCTTAGTATTTCGCAGAACGATAAAAATGTATGTTCCGTTAAAAACGACGGTTAAGAGAGAGGATATAACTGAAGCAACGCTAAATGCTATTAAATTGATTCTTGCAGCATCAGTTGACAAAAACACGGTGCTGGCTTCTGAACACCAAACATTTTCTTCAAAAACCAACGACGTGTTTGGATTAACGGATGAGTTACTTGCAGTAATATTGTACATGTTATCTATAAAGATAAACAAAAAGATGTTATCACGCACGTGTTCAGTAACTTTTGGTCTTAACAGACATTTATAAAGGTATCAGGTGTTATTCCATATCATTTAACTCAAATGCTACTAAGAATGCAGATGTATTAGTTTTTAAAAACGTGTGAAAAGATGTGATACAAATTGTCAATTTATATAAGAACGTCGAGGTTTAGATTTTGCTGAATATTAAGAACGTATTAAGAGCGCGCAAAGCCTGAATTTTTTTCCATGCACTAAGAACGAAATATTTAGATTTAAAATTGCAAAGAAAAAATTATTTCCAAACAGCATTTTTGTTACTAATGATACGTTTCATGGCGTCTTCACTATGATATAACTATAGTATCATTTAATTTCCCCAATGTTATAAAATCTTTATCCTTATAGACCATATGATCGGATTTTTTTACAGAACTATTTAATTTTCCAACTATTTCGAAATAACACAATCAAAAGCGTTTTAAAAAAAAGGTTAAAAAACAGCACGTATTCAGTCTCAGCTGAAACTTGGACGTGTTTCTATATAAAAAAGTAAGCATACATTTTAGCTTTCACATTGTATTTTCTTAAATTTATTTCACGTATCATACAAACAATAATATAGCATACAAGAAAAAATGATAAGTTAATAAAAATAAAAGTGATCCAAAATGACGTTATTGTAAATTTCTTATCGCAAAGCCATATGATGACAGAACATGTTGATTTAACAGACGCATAACCCTCTTTCTTTTGGCCACTGACGATACATCCTGAAACACATTGTTTAAATCATACGCTTGTTGTATTCTCCACAAAATAACGTGATTTCCAAAACATAAATTCAACTAACTTTTAGATCGTGGCTACGAAGAAACATTAAAAGCTTAAGTTTTTTTATTAAAAGTTCAAAAGTTGCGAAACTTCTAAATTTCTTTCAAATCTACTTCTTTTATTGACAATGTTGATTATCAAACATTGTAACTTTTTTAGACATGTGAAAATGACATGACAGAATGGTAATAGAAGCAAAGTTGACATGGACTTAATATTCATGAATGAGTATGTTTGAATGTGTTGCGAAATTTCTACTCGCCTGAAAATCTCACAATACTTAACTACGACAGGAATTTGAAAGTGAATTCCAACGCGATAGCATGCCAATACTGGCGTGGTATTTACGTTTGAGTGCTTTAAAATTTTTGTGCACTTAAATATGTTATTCACATGCGAAAATGATAGCAGACAAATGTAGTAACAAAGAAATTAGAAATTATTAGTGATTTTGTTCCACCTAAATTCTAACAGTTAGACACTGAGACTTTTTGCAGTATATTGGACATAAATTTCCTAAGATGCTCTGACAAAATCTCATCATATCATTGCAAAAATTTGTTTCCGCCTTCCTTTTTAGTTGCAATATTTCTGTTTTCAACCGAGTTTAATATTTTATTTCAAAGGAGAAAGGTGTGGGGGAAGGAAGAACGGTTCTTGTTAAAGTTTATTAAAATTAATGTCAAATAGTCTACCGATCAATTCTGAAAAGACGTTGAAGGTTTGAAGAGTACATCACCGCAAATTCCGACAAGAGTTGGAACTAAACGGACTACTTAAGCTTCTGGGTACAAGCTACTAGCGTTTTCTAGCACCTTTGAAAATGAACCGGACAAAGGTTGTATGGGATAAGAGCTTCGCACTAGTCGAAACAGAAACATGCAACATAAATGCAATTTTATGAAAAAATAAGACAAACATTTTTCAAAAAAAGATTTATCAAAATAGAATAAAATAAAACTAAGAAAAATATGATTGAAACCAGACTGAAAAATATCCAAAGCCTTGACAATCTTGCCTACGTAATTTCATCATTTTGTGGAAAGTTTTCCGCCTCTTTATTGGAGTATTTACTATTCTTTTACTTAATAATCTTACTCATATCTTCTTCTTTCGTATCAATCGTGGTTTGTTCTTTCTTGATTATTTACGTCTATCTTCAGTAATTTGGTGTCCATTCATGCTGAATCGGTGATATAAGTCAGTTTTTGTAACGAAACATTAAAATACACACTTTTCAAAGCGTTTTAATTAATTGCAATTATAAAATTATTTTCAACCTAATTCGTCCATTCATCAAGAATTAGTGCTTATTAAAGCCAAAATACTTACAAAAGTATGGTCAACGTTCAAAAGTGATCACGCTTTAGTTTCGGAGTTATAAATATTCAGCGTTCGGATGTTTTTTTAATGTTTTATATATATATAAAACCACTTCTTTGAATAAGAGCATTCATTGTGGGTTTGACGAAAGCCTATAAACTTGTACGACAGGTGTAAACCTCAAATGAAAAAGAAGAAGAAAAAATAAACAGAAAGTAATTTTTTTGCAACGTCATGTTTCGAACGTAAATCTGAGGTATTTAATCTACTGAATTTTTTAAATGGTTCACGCGATTTAAAGAGAAGAAATATACTTTTTATTTTCCATATTTAAGAAAAAAAAACCCTAGCAGCTGAGACGCCATCGCCTATAATATGACGCTCTGTCTATCAGTTGTATGCAAAGAAGATGCCATTATTTTTATTTGAGATAAAAGTGTTTTGTTACCTTTCGGGATGTTATGTCGAAACCAAACTTCACGCCTACGACAAATGGTTGAGGAGATATTAGTGCTTAAATCCATCAGGACAACATCATCAACGCGTGCATTCTGAAATGATTGATTTGATCCAGCACTAAGTTATGTTCTTCTGTTGTCACTTTATTAACCCTAGAAATTATTGGTTCATTGTTATCTATGGCAATCTGTAATATTATTGCAAAAAGCTGTGTCTGTCTGTTTGTGACCGGCAAAGTCAGTTATGTCTTCTTCAATTTTCTTTAAAAGCGCATATAACACATCTCCTAAAAACTATGTTCCGTGTTTTTTAAATCTTTTGTTTACATCATTAATTGGCTAGAACGAATCCTGTGATAAAACGAAATAATTTCACTAGCTAAAAGTTTGCTATTATATTCTTATTTTTCCGTGACGAGACAGACAAAGTAACGGCAATTATGTAAGCCTAATATGCTTGAAGAAGTTATTTTAGGTGGACACTTTCACTGGCCCAAATAACTATTATACCTTATCGGGGGAAAAAAGTCGGGGGGAAATTTTGTCGGGTTAAAGTTTCGTCGGGGAAAAATTAGGTCATTTTTGAAAAATAAGTCAGTTTTCCCCGACTAAATTTTTAAATATGTCACTTTTCCCCGATTAATTTTTGATATTCCTGTAAATAACCTCACAAGTGAACGGAGAGAAGAGAGAAAGTAAAGGATATTCGTAACTTTTTTAAAAGTCGGATAAACACTGATGCCCCAGCTCTAGTTGCAAGGGCATCTGACGATGTCGTTTCCAATCAGAGTTAATGATCGTTGAAAATGAAATTAAAAAATCAACACAAGTCAGAAAAAATTACCTGTCCTAGAAGTAGTTTAAAAACAGCTGGAAATTACGCACTTATCCATGGAACTAAGGCAACAATTGAGCGGTTGAATAAAATGTATCCAAAGTACACCCTTGCCAGAGAATCAAATCAAAATGAAGAAGGATAAGGAAAGCAAAACAATTTTTGAAAGGAAAGTACGAACAAATTTAGCTTCAGATGATATGATGAAAAGAATTAAGACAATTATGACAGGGACACGTGCTACTGGAACTGCTATAAGCCGCCGTATTGTAATGGCTATCGGAAATGGGGTGGTGAGGTCTAACAGTCGAACAGTGTTAGGGGAAAATGTAGGACATTCGGAGCTAACAGAAGATTGGGCACGAGGAGTTATAAAATCAATGAACTCAACCTCGTCCCCAGGACTATTTGCTTCTCAACGGCGCTGCGCTTTCTGATAGTTAAGGTGCTGGGTTCGAGCTTGCAATGAACTGGACTAAAAGAAAGGTACGACAGGGAAAATTGAGCCGTCTAAACAATTTCTTTTAGAGGAAAACTTATCTTTTCAAAAGAAGATTTCCAACGTTGTTTTTTAAAATGATATTCCTAAAGAACTTTTGACGTAAAAGGCGTAAAAACAGTCCCTATTAAGGGTATCGACGACAAACATTTCAATGTCCGCTGAATTTCTTCCAATTCAGGTAATCTACGAGGGTAAAACTAAAATATTTTTACCTAAATGTTCAATTCCAACCATTTTTAAGGTGAAATTTTCTGAAGATCTCTGGTCTTACACTGAAAAATCAATTAGCTTTTTAACAAGATTGTGTTGACTCATTTGAAAAATGTTCGTCGAGCCAAAGGTTATCCAGAAGAGCAGATGAGTCTTGTTATAAAGAACACTTTTAAGGGACAAGATAACGATGAAATCAAACTTTGCGTGACAATTATTGTGCCCTTATAATTGTTCCTCATAATCTAAAAAACAAATTCCAGCCACTTAATGTTACAATCAACAAGCCAGCTAAGTGTTTTATAAAAGACAAGAAGAACATTTGGTATGCTGAAAAGGTTACAAACCAGCTTAACAAAGGCAAAGCTCTTGCAGTGGTAGAAATTTCCCTAAGTGTATCACAAGTGAAATCATTTCATGCCAAGTTGATCTTTGAGATGTACCAGTACTTAAAAGGGCGTAGTGATTTGGTTTTTAATTGATTTAAAGCAGCAGGTATCACTAAAGCTGTAAAAGAAGCCGACAAAGTTTATCATAGAATTTACAACCCATTTCTTGCTTTTCAAAATGAAAAGAACTGAGAGACTATTCGTTGTTTGACTTGAACGAACTGCTGTTGTCATGTTTGTTTAGACTTAAAATGTTGTTTTTATTTGTTTACATTATGTTTTTTATGTCCCCGATTCTTTTTTGTAGTTTTCCTTGCAATTTGGTGGTAACAATGAGAAAAAAGGAATAGGATAAAAGAAAATATTCGGGGTAAAGTCTTAGTCGGGTATAAAAGAATCGTCGGGGAAAGCTAATCGGCGGAAATTTTGTTCGGGGAAAAATTAACTCACTTTTCCCCGACTTTTTTTCCCCCGACAAGATATTCACTAATCCTAATATAGCTTTGACGCTAATCTAATGCATCAAGGTTGTGACGTGTTGGAAGATAAATAATGAATCGTTAAAAAATAAGAAATGTTCAAGGTCAGCCTTTAGAATTAAAGCCCAATCGATGTTAAATTTCCGTCATTGACTCACGTACATTTTTTCTCACATTTCTCTTTTCCCTCACGGGGGCAAAGAATTGGTGAATTATATCTATAAACATAATAATAATACCCGTATTCTGGGTGTGTGTATGTGTAAAGAAGAAAAACTGTCGTGCTACAGGGACAAAATAAAGCGTGCACGGTTAACGATTATATATATATGCTAGTCGTTCGTCTGTGAAAAATCGACTAAAATTCACCGTTGTACACTACACATTTTCCGCTGCGGCTATTTATATAGAGAGTAGCTGTAAGTCGAGTTAAAAATAGACTTAGAGAAAAAAACATTAACAAAATAATTATTTTTAAATGCACAAAAATAATACAAAAACAAATATAAACTAAGAGTTAAACTTCCTTCGTTACACTTTACCTAGCAGGATTCCATGATTTTTTCTGTCTTTAATCAATAAATGCCCTTCTTTATTTAATGGATTTTACATGCGTCACCCTCTACGAAACCCATTTTTTTGAAGACCTGCATGCAATATTTATTATTTCTTGAATATTATGATTAGCTTACTCAGCTTTTTCAAATAGAAGAACGCATCTGTTTAAAATATGTTTTGGTTAGTTAAAGTTTTAATCATACTTTTTCTATAAACTATAGTTTGCAAAGGTACGAAATGAAAGAGCTATACAATGACTTAAAAATAGCGGCTGTCTCTGTCTTTTTGTTAATTTTCTCAGACATTTCTCGGGTACGACGTAGCCTCAAATACATCGCTGTTTTGATGTTGGGCGGGGGATATCATTAAAAAGAATTCCTTATTTCTAACATGTTTTAGGTTAAGGATGACCACGTTTAAATGAAGACCTTTAGTGACCCGATAAACCAAAAGTTGGGTATAATAATAATCAAAACCATGCGTGTATTGTCCACAAAATATGTGAAAATTATATGGTCGTTACAGTTTTAGATCGTCAAATCTAGGCTTGTTATCCTAGCTAATTCAGCGGGGAAGAACAATGAACTTTGATTGGATCTTCGTTGGGGGTGACTAACGGTAGTAAGTCCAAGGAAAACTAGCCTAAAGGATACTTATTAGTGAAAAGGTATATGTGCTTAAACTTACTAAAACTGATCAGAAATGTAGACGCTTATTTAAACTGGGCGTTTATTTCAGTACTGGACGCCGCTTAATTAGTAATTTATGGAATTGTTATAATAGACTAGGTTGGTTGGCTATGGAAAAATATACTGAGACAAAAAATAGTAAACAATTAGCAAAGATTTTTTCTTATTTTTACCGGCCATTATTATGGGTTGTGAAAGTATTATGCTAAGGTTGCGCTAGCAGTATTATTCCAAAAATTTCTGTCCAAAGAGTGAATAAAAAAATTATAGTTGCTTTAGAGCGCATAAAGGTTATGCATTAAGGCGCATTCACACATGTTGAGCAGATAATTGTAGCTTGCTGAGTGAATCAGGTTATCAAATGATGCAAGATTGTATTCTTTTCCAAACAAAGGTAAATACAATAATAACATAGCTTATTATAGGTATTAATGTCACAACTAAATTTGTTTTAGCGTTGCTGTATTTACAAAGTACACACTAGGATGGCAATGGTTAGGAAAGGTAGAATAAACAAGTAGTTTTTCCATCCAAAATTAAAATATTAGCTATGTAGCTTGACGCAAGCCTTATTTTATTGTGGTGTTTTCGTTCTCATGTCTTAGGAAGAAAATTGAATTTACGACACAGTAAAAAAATATCTCATTTTTGATAAATCACAAACGATCCTCTTCGTGAATTGTATGCTTGAAACTAAAGAAAAAGTCTTTAGAATGCATGTTCAATCAATTCGGTTTGCTGTATAAATTTCGTTAATAATAACGATAAAAGAAATCTTTTTTTTGATGGTATGTAAATCCCGTCTTCTTTCGATCTTTTGATAAAGATCACGTCTTCTTTTGAGAAATGCTAGAAGCTAAAAATTTCAGAAAGGATTAGAGTGTTTCACAAAGTAAGGCGGTGTAAATGCTATAATAAAGGAAGATATATTGTGACCAAACGATCTAAAACCTTGGCAGCCTGTTGTCTAATACATAATTATGAAGTTGGAATATGTATCAGAGTTATACAGCATAAAAAAGAGTCCCTTCGTTTATTTTGTCTTTTTATTCCCATTTCTCCATGCAAACTAAGAAATAAATTAAAGAAAATAACTTTTAAAACTCTTGCTTGATCTTTAACCATGCAACTAGTTTTAGCTAGACTATGAAGTGTGTGTAACCGAAGGTAAAGCTAGTATCCACAGGTATAAAGAGATCTTCACTTTGTTGCATTGTACCTTAAAAAAAATTTTTTTCTGTTCTCTTTTTGTTCACTATAAAAAAATTTCGAATATGGGTATATTTCGAATGTTTTTGTTAAGACCGCAAAACAATGTATGTAAAATAGAAGGATAAAGTATATGAATAGATTTTATAAAAGCATTGCGTTTACCTGTTACATTGCAAAGCTATCGTCCTTGGGATCAAAATAAGTCTTCCTTCCCACCGCGCCGACTACATTTCACATTATTTTTCCGGCTCCTTTGTTGAAACTTCGTTGACAGTATATCACATGGACTCTTTAGACATAATTTGTCTTTCGGATGCGACAATAGTTACACTCTATCACCTGAGATTTATTGTGTCTCTTTTATTATTCCATTTTTTACGCATTTATTAATTTGTTTTTATAATTAACAGGAATTTGCAGAACCAGTCAAAGAGCCGCTATACAAAAATTATTAAAGGTTATGGGAACGAAGCGTAAGTACAGAAATGTGGTGAGGTTCAGCACAACCAACTAACTATTTGATTTTATTCTTTCCTACTAAGCTTTTTATTCAGTCTAGTATAAGGCCTTCTTAAGCTGGCCAACAATAATTTTATCAATCTAATTTTTACTAAGCTGCAGACTGGATTAAGCCTTGTTACCGTCTGCATTTTGCAAGCGGGAAATACGGGTTTTTAGGCTTTCTGATTGGCTTAGGCTTTTAACAACGGGCCGATATGGAGCCGTATTGATATATCTAACTCCTACAATACATTTATCGATAAAAACATTATCATTGGTTGGAAACAAAAAGAATGTCAAGTTTATTAGTTAAAATTGCCACATTCAGCAAACATTCTGTCTGGATGTTTCTTCAACATGGCTGGTAAACCAGCTACATTGTCCATAAAAAACGATGATCTGATATCCAGTTTTATCAAAAATACTAAATAAAGAACGACGAAATTATTAGAAATACGTCTCCTCTCATTTTCAGTCTCGTTCCTTCAGGTTTTGCTTACTCAGTCAATATAAAATTCGTTGAAGCCCATGTTATTCTTGGCTAGCTAGCAAGTTATAAAATTTACTTTAATACTCGCTGTAAATAAATTTTAGTTGCACATTCAACTTTACACATTCTTCTGTACGTGTTCAACATCGTTATGTTTTTTTACAAAGATTTATTCTATGGAACTTTTGAATTCTGCATAATTTGTTTGTTTTTAGACAGGACTGTTTCGAATTTTGACCTCGAGTGTTACCGAAAGTAGTGCTAGTAAATCATATTATTATAAAAACACTAAACCGAATTTTTTTTTTTAATTTTATCTAACTTACACGGTTAACAAGTACAATAATAACTGATCACCCGTGCTGTATAGAAAATATCGCCCTCAGTCATTGCACCAACCTCGCAAGTCGGTCCGCACTTAGACCTCAGGCGATATTTTGCGGTGCAGCACGGGGTAATCGGTTATTATTGTATTACTAATACCTGTACCTAAAGATCGAAGGCACTCAGATACAGTTGGCTACAAGCGAACGTCAAAACAATCTTTGTTATTTATGATAAACAATACTTCTGAAGAGAGAATTACACAAGTAATATTCACTGTTCACCATCTGGTATCACTTGACTCTTGACTGTGGACAGTTGACGCTTACTTGTTTATTAATGATTATCTCGTACTGTTATTAACAGCATATGAAGCGCTACTACTTTTTTGGTATTATTAAATGAAAAACTGCATGTATATGCACGAATTGCGTTGATCCGGTGTGGTTAGGAAAAATAAACATAGCCCACTTTTGCTTACTTTTTATTGCAAAATAGCTAACATGATTATAAAGTTTCATCTGTTTTCAACCCCACGCAACATGATCACATGTTGATTAAATTTATTGATTACGTTGGTGGGCAGGCCCTTTTGTTTTTTTCCGAGCTATGTTCTGTCTATGATTTGAACATAGTATTAATTAAAAGACTATTTTTAGACGAATTTTTGATCAAAAACTCAGACAAGCTAAAAAGCTATAATGTTTTCTACTTAAGAGCTAATTTCACCACTAATATTTTGATCTAAAAAATTATACTTAAAAACTTTAAAAAGTAAAAAACAATGTCATAATTGGTTATGTTAAAATATACAAAGATTTAATATTTTAAAGAATAAAAAATGACATCACCGTTGAAACATGCGGAGTTTAGATGTCAACAATGTTTTAATCTGTTTTGTACAGGCACATAGAACTGACACAAAACTTAAAATGAAGTAAGTTTTAAATATTTCATCTTATTTAATAATTTACCTTGTTCAAACTTAAAGCCAAAGACTTATTTGCGATTATTTATCCTCTGTGTCACAAGCGTCTGTTTCCATTTACTATACGTATCAACGGTATATTGAGAAGTTCAAGTTTTATCTCAGTCTCACGGGGCTGAACACAATGTAATAAAACTTTGTTGACATGGTAAGGCCAAATGTTTAAAGTGTGATACAAGTTTGTATCTTTTAAAAATGTTACATCATATGCTAAAAGCAAACAATCCTGAGATTTCTTTCCTCATAAAAAAGATATGTACAAAAGCTGCTAACATTATTGTCTCACTATTATTTTCAAATTCTTTGTCAAATCCGAATAATAGAAAATGAAAAAATTTAATTTAAATTGAGTGAAGTACAGAGGGAAAATCAAATGTACCAACGTAATCAATAAATTTAATAAACATGTGATCATGTTACGTGGGTGGTTAATGACAGATGAAACTTTTAAATAATATCACTTTATTAGTAATAAAAAGAACAAAAAAGTTGACTCTGTTTTCTGTTTTGTTAATTACGTGGAATTACAGTTTTTTGTGCATATGTATGAATTTCTTTGTTATTTAATAGTACTCGTAAATAATCGGTGCTTCACATAGAATTGTGATAAGCTCAGAAATGTGTCTAAGCAAGTGTTTTGTACTGGCCTGTTCATGTATTTTATTGCACAATAAAATTAATTCTGTTCATTTAACCGCAAATTTTAGAATGGCATGCGCGATAGAACAGATAGCTTCTTTTATTTTATTATTGCCAACCAGCTAGGTCGCTATCTTCTGCAATATACACTTGAGATACAAAACCGCAGATTTACATGCGAAGAAAGTTTAATTAAATATGATTAAATGAGTTACAGTTTGTTTCAAGTTAATTAACAAAGGGAAAAAATAAAGTTATTTTAATTGTAATTAATAATTAAGTGTCACCAATCACATGACGCATCATGAGCTATTTAGGAACGCTGAAATTGATCTGAGAGTATTTTTCGTAGATGTTATATTATACAGCAACCACTGGTTCGAAGATGTCATTAATCTTAGATGTTTCTTTGGTGATTTGTCTAGCAATGAAGATTATTGTGTTGGGTATGTTTCGTTGTTGCTGTTGTATGTTTATTTTTTTGTTCTAACATCGATGTTGTTTGTGTTGTTATTGTTTGATCCTGTTCTTTTCTTTTTAGTGGTGTTGTGTCTATCTATCAATAACGTCATCTATCTGACAAAAACAGACGAAAATGTCATAATCATTAACGTTGTCATATTATTCTTGCTTTCCTCGTTTGTAGCTATTTGGAAGTATATCAAGGTAGGTACCACAACAATGACGTTGCACGTTGAAATAACCGCTCCGGCGAAGTCTACAAGTAGTTTAGTCAGCTCGTTTAAAGCTATTTATTGACTGGATAATAGTTTATGCTTGGTCGGAAAGCAACTTGAGGACCTTTTATTGGTTTGCTTTACTGTATTTCTTCTTTGTTTTTTCTTCATTTACTAATTTATAACATTATTTTCTCATATTTATGTTACAACAAATTTACTACAGTATTTTTTTTATTAGAAATTAAAATTCAACATTCATACAAGTTTGGTAGACGAACAAGATTTTTACACGAATCACAAAAGTCAAGCATCCTTATACCCAACTGTACAAGCTAACAAGTTCAATACTGTTTCTAGATTATTTTCATTATACCCAATTAATGGATGCAAAACAAGTAAGAAGCACTTGCTCTTACAGGAGGAAGTGACATCTGAACCAATGAGTATATCTGTATAAATGACCTTGAATGGTACAGCGTTCCTGAAGCTGAAGAACATATTATATGGTATTGGTATTAGTGAATACCTTTCAGTAGACATCTTTTATCTTTAAAATGAATTGTCGCCAAATCGCTGGAATTTTTTATAAATGCTTTTAAATATTCATCAATATGTATGCCAAAGTGAAATGGAATGTTTAAATTTCTTTGGCTTGAAACAGTCAAGACGGGATAAGATATTCAACCCGGATTATTTTATGGAAATGTTCAAAAATGATTTTGACGAAGGTTTTTTACCTGTAAATCAGGGGAAAATATATTATGTCAACTGTGAGGTATTTGTTTTTAACGTGTAAGTAACTTTTTAAATACTGTTTTAAGTATAATGTAATTATATGGAGATGAAATTCTGAATCTTATTTCAAATAAAAAATAAAAAAGACATTTTAAAACACTGTTATAATTACTACAGTAGAACTGCACAAGTGTGAGTTTACGTTATTACGTATCATAATAACGTCGTATGGATCTTGAAAATTTTTAAACCTGAATTTGAAAATATGATACACGTTGTAACCGTGTACTCTCAACTTACATGACTAAAACCAAATTTACGTAAGTTATGTAAGTATAAAGTGGGGCTGCAGGGTGATATCATTGATTTTAACAAACTGTCGGACGAAATACACTTCATAAAATGACATATAAAAAACTTATTCAGGTTAGTTTTTTATACTCTCTCTATTTTTATTATATAATGAGTAGAAATTCCATGTCCGTTCGGTGAGTATTAAGACAGCACCGTGTAGCGTAGCGTATCACTTTGTAATCCTGTCGCACTTTGAAGTCTTCTATTTTTAATATATTTTGTGTATGAAATAAGCAAAAAACAGGTGACAGTTCAAATTGCCATATTTAATTCAGTTTGAACTGCACATCAAAATCATTTTTAACTTCACGTTTATATTTATGTAAAAAATTTTTAAATTTGTCTTGTAAATCATATTATAATGTTTCCATTATTACGCTCTCAAACCACAAAACCGCAAGATTGTTTAAAAACATAAATACATCTATCACAAAAAACCTATTGTGTATCGAAATCAAGCTTGATTTTACCAATAACTAGAGAACATTGTGTGGAGAAAAAGCAACAACTTTCATGTCTTCACGTGTACAGGTACCTACAGATAAACTGGCCCAGTCATGCCCAACTGTTAGAATTTTTCTTAACTTCTGTCTTACCTTCGAATCAAACCATCAGAAATCTTGCACAGAAAGTGTCGTATCTTCATTACTGAAGCGTGCCAACAGCGTAGTCAGTGACAAACAGGAGAGGAAAGAAGAAATTCGACGTGTAAGAAATGCATTAATCGCAAATGGACACTGTCATAAAATCATCATGCAAGTAGAAAATAAAATGAAGAGAAGATGCAACGGAGACAACACGGAAACATCAGAGGAATTTATCGCATCAGCATTCCTACCCTTCGTACCAGGTACCAGCGAGATCCTTCGTCGAGTTTTAAGACAACACAAGATCAAATGCATTCTTAACTCTAAAGACACCCTAAGAAACACTTTGTCTAAACCAAAAGACAAAATAAACATGGAAGAACAAAACAATGTTGTTTACGAAATCCCGTGTAAAGATTGTGATGCAGTGTATATAGGCGAAACAAAAAGAAAGTTTAAGCAACGTGTACAAGAATATATGCGCGCAGTGAGAAACGGAGATGTGAAGAAAAACGAAATTGAGGACCACAGCTGGAGCAGAAGTCATCAGTTTAATTGGAGAATAAAATCATTGACAGAGAATCCAGAACAACGGCCAGGAAGATTAAAGAAACCATCAACAGTGTAGAACGTCACAAACACATAAACAGGATCTCATATCAACTTCCTGAGATTTGGTTACCAGCCAAGTCGTTACTTGCATCTCGGTCCGAAAATGTTAATTACCGTAATTAACTGTAACTATCAGCTCGTTTCTGATTGGTTGTTTTTTATGAATTTCGATCCTCTGCAATTATATAAATACATGCTCAACATCATTTTACTTTGCCCGATGATGGGAGAAGGATCTCCCGAAACGTCGCCTACTAAACTATGATGTTTAAGAAATGATAAACTTTCCACAGTAATATGAATACTGAACAGACAAATAATATCTTCAATAATGTTAGAATTTTGATTAGATAATTTCTAACAATAGCAAGAAGTGTTTAATTGTTTAAAACTAAAACATTGTGACCGCGAAAAAAATCCTATGTTGTTGGCGGCGCCTTTTAAGTCATTTTTTTTATTGCTTTCCATTATTAGTGGTTTAAAAAGATCAACTAAAAAAATTGTTCCTGTTCAGAAACTTATCAAGCATAAGTCTGCAACGCCAATTTGTTGTTGAAGTTTGAATATTAGAATGGTATGACATATGTGCTAGGTAAAAGTGTTTTAGTTGTTGTGGGTTGTTGTGTTCGTGGCTATTGTTGTAGTTGTTGTTGTTGTTATTGTTATAGTTGTTGTTGCTGTTTCTGATGTTGTTAAATTGTTATTAATACATGGTATTGTTTTCCAATGGTTTTCGCTCTGACACTCAAAATTTTATACATTTTAAAGTTGATCCTGTATGTTTCTAGTAATCTTTGAAAACAAATATTAGGTGCCGTGAGCACCTTGTGTATTTTCAGACATCATAATTAAAATTTGTAATAGTATAAATATGTAAAAGCTATGTGTAGCAAAAGCTTTTATTTTGTCTGTGAGTTTGGTTTGCTGCCTCAAATTGGCAAAACACAGAAACACATTCAGTCAGTAATTGGCCAGTTTCATGAAAACGTACTGATTGTAATCTAAAATTTAGCTAAGCTTCATTAAAACGTTGCCGCTGTTCACAAAGTTTTGCATAATGGTAGCGTTCTAGTAGAATTATAGATTTTTATGGAAATCAAGATTGATTTTTTCCCTAAGTATTTTTATTCATTTGGCTAGACGGTTTCTAATTTTTACAGCCATGGTAGATATTTTTTTAAATATGGGAGATTTCTACCGGCAAGTAAAACTGCTAACTATTTGAGGGCTTCTAATTAAGCAATTCTCTCAATTAAAATAAGACAAAGTCTGAATAAGCTTGTGTCATAATACGGTACTTGCGGAAAGTGCAGTTAGCGCATCTGTGACGCTATTTTTTGCGATATATCATTCAGGTGTAGTTTCGTGTTTCGTCGATTCGCATAACTTTTCGTGCTTGTGGTCGTTGAGGCGTGTATCATTTCGCCGCTAAGTATGTTCATGCTTTTTCATATGGGATAACTAACTTTTTGAACTGCTTTGTGAAATGACAACAGAAGTCCCAAGCGTATGAGTCGAGGTGTGTAACAATTTTGTTGTTGTATTTCATTAGTATAGTACGATAAGTCAAGCACAAACTATTAATAAAAATAACAATTAAAACACAACTACTATTGCAAGAATGAGGTAGAACAAAAAAATCAAGGGTTGAATAATAATAATTAATAATAATATATAGTTATCTTAAAAATTACGTGCAATCCAATTGCTTTTTATCAATTTGCAAATACAAATTCTAGTTTCATGTTAACCAACATTCTAAATTGTTAACCTCTTGCAACTATTGTAATCTTTCCCCAGGTATATTTACACTTTATCTGTACTTTTATACAATCCAGTCTTTGTGTTGCTCAGAAAACCAGAGTCAATATGTATTTAAGTATCCGTAAACTTCAACTTCACATAAGTGAAACTGTGCATTATTATATTGAACAAGTCGAACGATTCTTCCAAATATTTCCTCCTCACATTTCGAGTTCAAATTCGTAAAATCCAGCTCCTTGATAGAAGCACATGTGTTCCATTCTGTTGTATCAGCGAATTTTACCAATATTTCCAAGTTAGCGGCTCGACTACTGCAACAATCAGTACGCGGATGTAACGTTACGCTAGTTATAACTGCATTTTCCATAATGTCAACTTGCCACCAAGGTGCAGTTTCTACCATTGTGGAAAAGCAAGATAATCCTTGAATAAGATCCCCATTTGTATCTCCGTCCACGCCTTTTGAAGCTACCATTGGCTTCAAAACACGGCTTCTGTAGATGAAAGTGCTGGATTGTGTGGCAGGTTTTCCCTCCGATAATTTTATCTCAACTTAAAAGAAAATATAAATCACCATATAAATATTGTGCTTAGCTATGTCATTAAGACGCTTTCTGTCCAGTATTTATCAAAATAAATCAGCTGTTTGAACCGAAAATGTCCTTTATATGCTAAATTTTGCGATGCATAAAATTGTTATTAAGTATAACATCGGAATTCACAGATTACGCTGCAGGAAGTCAAAGACTTCATCTTGTTTTGCTCGACATTGAACATTATTGTAAGTTCGCTACTTACTCTTCTTAAGCTAAATGTAGAAGTGGTTTTATAAACATCACCTGAATTGCAATGAGTTTTTAATTCATTTGGAAAGACTAACAAAAAATATGCTTCTAAGTAACAAACGCTATTCAATAATATAGAGGACACATTACGTTCAGAAATACTTTCTGACTAAAAAGTCAGAATAAGTCAAGGGAATTTCATATATCCAGAATTAACCCTGTTTGATTAAAAATTCACCCTGCTCTACGTCCATACTATTCTAACAAACTATTTCATACCTCTAAATGAAAATTCACCTATTCTAATCTATTAAAACCCTTTAATCCTCTAGATTTAAATAAAATTACCACCTACGCCACCTCTCATCAATGAGCCCTCCACTCGGTTACCAAGGATAAAAAAGTTAATTAAACTTTCATATGGATTTGATTTAACGTATGCTGGTTAGGTGTTGTAGTTAATTTTTTCTGGTTAGGATTCAATGTAAGCTAGTTAGGTGTCGCAGTTAATGCAAGCTCGTTTAGTGTCGTAGTTAATGTAATCTGGTTAAGTGTTGTAGTTAATGGAAGCTGGTTAAGTGTCGTAGCTAATGTAAGCTAGTTAAGTGTCGTAGTTTATCCAAGCTGGTTAAGTGTCGTAGGTAATGTAAGCTGGTTAAGTGCCTTAGTTTATGTAAGCTAGTTAAATGTCGTAGGTAATGTAAGCTGGTTAAGTGTTGTAGTTAATGGAAGCTGGTTAAGTGTCGTAGCTAATGTAAGCTAGTTAAGTGTCGTAGGTAATGTAAGCTAGTTAAGTGTCGTAGGTAATGTAAGCTGGTTAAGTGCCTTAGTTTATGTAAGCTAGTTAAATGTCGTAGGTAATGTAAGCTGGTTAAGTGTTGTAGTTAATGGAAGCTGGTTAAGTGTCGTAGCTAATGTAAGCTAGTTAAGTGTCGTAGGTAATGTAAGCTAGTTAATTGTCGTAGGTAATGTAAGCTGGTTAAGTGCCTTAGTTTATGTAAGCTAGTTAAATGTCGTAGGTAATGTAAGCTGGTTAAGTGTTGTAGTTAATGGAAGCTGGTTAAGTGTCGTAGCTAATGTAAGCTAGTGAAGTGTCGTAGGTAATGTAAGATGGTTAAGTGTTGTAACTAATGTGAGCTGGTTAAGTGTCATGGTAAATGCAAGCTGGTTAGGTGTTGTAGTTATTGTATGCTGGTTAGATGTCGTAGTCAATGTATGCTGGTTATTTTGCGTAGTTAATGTAAGCTAGTTAGCTGTCTTAATTACCGTAAGCTGGTTAAGTGTCGTAGTTAATGTAATCTGGTTAAGTTTCGTAGCTAATGTAAGCTGGTTAAGTGTCGTAGTTAATGCAAGCTGGTTAAGTGTCGTAGTTAATGTAAATTGGTTAGAAGTCGTAGTCAATGTATGCTGGTTATTGTGCGTAGTTAATGTAAGCTGGTTAGCTGTCTTAATTAACGTAAGCTGGTTAAGTGTCGTAGTTAACGTAAGCTAGTTAGGTGTCGTAGTTAATGTAAGAAAAAAATTTAATTTGTTTTACTTCAAGTTATTCGCGTATCAGTAGCTTAATGACATAATTATATTCAACGGTTTGAGACCAAAACGCTATAAATTTGTGTGTTATCTCAACAATTTTCTTTGTAGAATGAATTCAAATTCGACTGTTGTTATTTTTGTACATAGAACATTTGTATAAAAGATTAGTCAACGTTTAAAGAAGAGGGGGTAAACTATGAGAATGATTTGAATACTTTTTAATTTTTATAATATTTACAAAAAACATAATTTCAATCAAGACCTCTGGCAAAATAAAATTATTTCTACTTTTGTTTAGCTATGAAATTGAAGTTAAAAACATAAGCGCACGCAACATTTATTTTCTTTGACAAGCATAATTTTTATTTTGAAAGTTCTTAGGCACTCAAATCCTGAGACATGACCAAATCTGGATTTTTTTTGAACGAGCCAAAACGCTTTAAATCAAAGTGTATTTAAGAGAATATTCTACCTTACGCTTTCTAAGAAAATTCCTACTGCGATTGTGTTTTTCTACTCACCTTTTTGACATGTACTTCCAGCATAACCTTGCGAACATGAGGACTAGAGTAAGGAATAAAAAATAATTATTTACGGGTTCTTTAGGTCCGCTTTCACTCTCATCCCCTATGGGAAGAGCTATGGATATTGACTTTATTCTGTTTTCTTTCAAAATTCTTAATTGTTTCTGTAATAATTTCATCAAACCTTTGCACTTCATTTGTGGATAAAATTGCAAGTAAAAATTATAAATTTAAATAGGAAAAATTCTATGTTTTACATTAGAATCAATAAAAGATTTGGAATTAGGAAATTTTGTTTTCATTCAAAATGACACCAAGATTATCTACATGGAACCATATGGAATTCTTTTAGTGAAGCATTTCTAACAGGTATATACGAATAGTAAACAAATTTCAACATTTAAGCCTTGCTGGTTTAAGTAATTGACAAACTAATTTTTGTCGTAAAACAGTAATATTTAATATCCTTATAAATAAATTGTAACTTAAAAAAGTTAACCACTGCCAGTGCGTCACTTACCTTAGACATCCGTTCATATAATCCATTTGTTTCTTTACTGTTCTCTTCGTCAAACAATTGCACACAGTAGCATTGTTTATTTTTGTAAACAGCATGTAACTTTTTTAAATTACATTTATGAGTGCATGTTAATAACGATGGACATGATGGTATTCTTATATACTCCTCGTATGCTTTATTTAAGTATGATTTTGTGAAGTATGTGCAGTGACTTGACCTTTGGATGGCATAAAAAAGCCAGCAGTATAAAAAAAATTTTCGCGACATTTTTGTCTTTAACATTTCCGTTCCAGCAAACTTATGAACATATGCAGTGATATAGTATATTTATATGGAAATCACACGATGTGCTTTTTTAAATGAATGGAAAATTAATAAATAAACGCCGGATAATCACGTGGGAACTTTACGCAACGCAACCTAAAATAGTGTAAACATATATAACCTGCCGTATAAAGAAAAGTTGCAAAAATATCATGTAAAGTCAAAACTTTTGTCCTACTAACACATAAGAATCATTTTGCATTGCATTGATAACCTAAAACTTTGATAAAAACAGTTTAAATGAATCGTGAGTTTCTTGCGTGCACAATGCAGCCATGAATATAAATTTCTAATGCATGCACACGTTGTGAAATGAGAGATTCAATACCGTTCTATTGAAAATTATTTTCATTGAAAATTTAAAATGTTACTTAATAACACGACATGCCCAACTTTGTTAACATGAGACAATCCACAATTTTTTTTATGCGTAACCTGTTCACAACCCGTTAAATAATGCGCCTGGTTTCTGACCGACCCAATTCAAACTAACGGGGCCTAAAACATTTCTGACATAGAGCGACTAATCAAGAAGGGAGTTAGTATAAAGTACTAGTAATAAATTATTGCGTAGATAATTGTTAAAGAGGTACTGGAGTCAACATCATAACAGAGTAGATGAGGATCTGTTCATTAAATTAGTAACATGTGTGACGTATTTTTGCAGAGATATAGCTAAGCAAATGCAATCTGAAGGACCGAACGAAATAAATAGAAATAATAGACACACCTATTCACACATGCACTATATGTCCCCCCCCCAAAAAAAAAAGCCTTTGACGTACTCTTTTTTAAAGTCAAATTATCACACGACAATGTAAAGAAATTTACCTTTAAACAAAACACATAATAGTCTTTCACAATATAATATTTTGCACGATATTATATTTCAATCCTGCGATTCCAGGTAGCTAGCCCATTAATAAAACTTCAAATTTCATTTTAGGAGTGCAGGGCAATATGTGATAATATATAGCAAGTAAGGTTGAAGTTAACAGCGGAGAAACTTTGCAAGTGAATGCGCATAGTCACCCAATCTGATATCAAGAGAAAATGGCACTATGGCGTAAATCAAAACATTGCGATAGAAGTGCGAGAAAAATCGATAAAGAGCATTCAATCAACAATAGAATAAAAAACAGCGATACTTTGCACTGTATGACTTCGCATATGCAATATAAAGATGGCAAATAAGCTTTAAAAATAAAAACAAACAGCTTCAAAGTTTTTAACGTCTCCAGATAACTTACGACCCAGTTAGTTATGTTTTGCATGTTTTAAGTGTCCTTTTGAAACTATCACAAAAATTTATGCATATAAATATAATTTACGTATGACGAATTTGAAATTAATAAAAGATTTTACTCATAAAGTACTTATTCATTTTTGGTACTAATGCAAGAATGACATCTCATTTGGCAATTACATGTGCGTTTGCTTAATTCATTACGTACCAGGCGTTAGACCGCTTTATACAGCTAACTTGAACTACAGGATTTTTAAATTGCACACTGGTTTTGCGATATCATTTACATCCGCATGGCAAACCGCCTATGGGCCTGCGTCTCTAGACTCCGTATACTGGAGAAGGAAGTCTATCCAAGTACCTTTATCTTCACCTGGACCTTTAACCTTTCAAAAAAGAGTCTTTATCCTTCTGTTGACATTTTATCCACTGTTTGCGCTTTCCACTGACGGTAGCTTGGTTGTCAGCCTAGTTTTTGATTTGTCCAGATTGCCCCTAGGTGCGCGTGTTTCATGTCTATAGCACGGCCTCTCTGCCTTGTTTGATATTCCCCACTCACAAACTGTATATTTCATCCGTTACACGAGACGCAGTGACTCCCTTGTTCAATGAAAATCTCATTATTACATGTGCAGATCACCTGCCAATTATAATTACATATAGTATCACGTGACTTGGTCTTCTTTAGTAGTCAGAAAGCCAAGTTTTTCCCTTTCCTTATTAACCTTGCTAATCACTGCACGTGGTTTTTTATCGTTCACTTACCAATTATTTCAAGCATGGCCACTAAACAAATCAAGAAAGAATTACATAGACGTAACTTATTTTTATAAGCAAACCCGTTTTAATGACTGACCGTTACCGACAGGTCGGGTAGCTTTGATTATATCATGGATTAATTTCACTACCCTAGAAGAATGCGTTATAAGAAACAAAGCCTGTGCGTCTGATTAAGCCCTTGTTTATCCACGAAACATCCTTTTTTCACATACGATACTTTAAATCCTCTACTGGAGGATAGGAACACCCAATTGAAAAAGAAAGGTTTATATTTTTATGTATAAGAAATTTTGTAATTTTCTAGTGACATATGTCTAAAAAAAATTAAAACATCTTTCAGCATTACTTACAAAATTGTTCTGACAAAAGTTTACTTTGCTACTTTTAATGTCAGAATACGTATTGATTGTCATAACAAAATACATTAACTTGGCTCGAAGGAAATTAATAATTGAATAATGCAAATATGTGCACAAATAAAAGTCAATATCTGAACTTAGTACAATAATTTGTTGCATTGTAAAAACGAAGGAAATGTGTATTTCAGCAATGCTATGTTTTACCGTGACATTTATTCATCTCGACGTAACATTCTGAAAATACAACTTCAAATTACGCAATTATGTAAGTCTAACTTGTGACGTCGTTATACAGTGGTGAAATGTTTTTAAATTTTCAACGTTGCGTGCAGTGCGAATTTAGTGAGGAATAACATTGCTTAACCGTCGCTATTTTATAATATATTTAAAACTGCTAAAGATTCAGTTGAGGAATTTTCAAACACGCGATGCTGAATAACAAGCAAAAAGCAAGTATTAACGTTAAACAAAGTAATAAAAACATTTCTTTTATGTTTCAACGCATCTTTACTTTTTAACTTCAGTAACAAGAACGTAACACAAAATATAACATAAATATGAATATATACTACCACAAAAGAAAACCGTCAACAACAAATGTAGTGGACGTCCGTTAATTCGAATTCCGCTTAATTCGAACTTTCTGTTATTTCAAACAAATTTCAAGGTCCCTTGAGTTTGGTTTAATAAAGTTTAATAAAGTAAATTTTATGCTGCTTAATTGGAACTCCAATAATTCGACCGTTTCGCTAATTCGAACAAGGTGCCAAGTCCCAAGGCTACATTATGCTCGTTAATTTGAACTTTTGTGTATCGATAAATAAATCTTATGGGAAAATAAGAAAAACGTTGATTTATTAGATATGGAACATGGCGGTGATGATGATGGCAATAATGGTGCATTAGAAATTGAAGATGAACCTGTGGAGTGCCCGAGCCGACACGAACTTTTCGATCTGGTAGAAATAATTAAGCAATTTGCATTATTTACATATGACGGGGAAACAGTTCAATTGGTGGCATAATTGACCAGCATTTTGCGCACACAAAAAAGCAAACAACGTTAAAAGATTTTTATGAAAAGTTGTAGTAAAGTTGTAATAAAGTTATATTAGCATAAAACCTTTCAACGTTTATTTGAATTTCTTGTTTTTTCTGAACTTTTGATAAATCCGATCATTCGTTAATTTTTATAATAATTTAGTCCCTTGCGTGTTCGAATTAACGGACATCTACTGTACTGTCTTTGTGTTGCGATATAAATACTTATAGATAGATATAGAAGAATGTATAAAAAGGCTACCCTGTGCTAAACTTTTGACGGATTTTGCATTTCTTAACAAGATTTGTAAAATATTAAGACTGGTGTGTTATCACATCGGATAAACTTATATACAACTGTAAAGCAATTTCTAATTTTAGTTTCTGTAAGTATTATATCAGCTCCATTCGCGCAATTGTTAATATAAAAAAATGTGAATTTTTTTTAGAAAAAAAAGCCGTTAAAAAGCGAAAATTGCGGTGTTGAAAACAAGTTACTAGTTCAGAACTGATGGAATTTCATCGATACCTGTCTTAATAATCTCACTTCTCAAGCTCTCCTGTTTGAAATATCCATAAATTTGAACTCCACATAAGTGGAGTATTTCATTATTATACTGTGCAGCTCGAATGATTCTTCCAAATATTTCCTCTTCACAATTTGAATTCATATTTATAACACACAACTGCTTGATAGTAGCACATGTGTTCCACTCTGTTCAACCCGGGAATTTTACCATTACTTCTAAGTTGGCGGCTCGATCACTGCAACTATCAGTCCGCGGGATCAGATTAACCCCAGTTACAACTGCATTCTTTAAAACATTAACTTGCCACCAAGGCGCCGGTTCTGCCGCAGTGCAAAAGCACGATCTTCGAAATAAATCGCCATTTCTATTTCCGTCAACATCCTTAGAAGCCACTGCATTTGAACAGAGAGGTGAAAAAACTGGATTGTGCAGCAGGTTTTCGTTCGGATAGCGTTGTTACGACTAAAAAAGATAATTAAAGCACGACGTGTTAAAATTAATTAGTAGGTTGTAATAGATCAAGCCATGGCAACAGATAGCTTTCAAGGCAAGTATCTTTTAATTGTTAGGAAAGAAATTTACCATCTACTGTACCATTTATGCTTTCCATATTATTTATAGGTTTGTAAACATAACAAAAAAGGTCCTTAGAAGTAGCATTTCAGACATGGTAGCCGACATTTAAATCTCCCACTAAAAGGCACTCCCTGAAATGTGATTACGCACTGCAATTAAATTTATGTCGTTTCTCCATAGGATTTTTCGGTTTGACAGTGGTTTTCGGTGACTTTCATTAATTTTAATTGAGTATATGTGTATAGAGTATATGGATGTGTTCTTTTGGCAAATAGTATAAATATAGACAGTCGGTAACTATTGGTAGAAGTCTTGCAAAATTTATCAAAAGCAGTGTGTATTTCGTAGATTATCATTCCTATCAACATTTAAACATTTTTGGGCAGTAGCATGTAGGTCTATTTTACAAGTAGTATTAGTCGTAAAGAACCATTCGAAAATATAAGTTTAAAAAATAGTTTTATTTTATTAAGAGGGGGTTGGATGCAATTAACTTTAGACGGTATAGTAAACCACGCATGAAAAGGTGTAAAACGCTTAACCATTTCAAATACAATCATACTCAATTATCCTATTTCACATGTCATGTGGAACTATCTCCTATATCTAATAAAAACAAAGTCTAGCACGTCACTTACCTTAAAAATCCTTTCATAAATTCTATTTGCGTTTGGATTCTGCACAGTAGCATGGTTTCTCTTTGTAAACAGAATGCAAATTTTTTAAATTACATTTATGAGTGCATGTTAATAACGGAGGATATGATGGTATCACAATCTTTACCTCAAACTTTTTATTTGAAATTGATTTAAAGAAATATGTGCAATGGTATGTTTTCAATAATTAAGTGAAAAGCAAAGCAAATGTCATATACTCCATTCGTTCAAAGTAAGTGCGTTGCATGGATATTAGCAAGGATGCGCTTGAATGCATCAGGAAAATAAATAATAATTACCTGTACGAATACTAATATAGATGTGGGAACAGAAAATTGTTCAATTCCTTTAAGAAATGTCCTATTAATTTTTTAAATGCTGCTGCTGTAAATGCTTCTCACGAAAGCGCGCAAATAAAAACGTGTAGAGATAGTGATGAAAAAATCTGTTCTCACCAACTGTACACCCTTTTTAATTTTTTATTTCTAATTTTTTATTTATTTTTTTATCGGCGAACAATAGAGAAAAAAAAGAGAAAAATCGTTTCTGGTGGAAATTTGGGCTGTCGATCTCTCTCAGTGCAGTAAACGAGTGTATTGATGTTGTTAATATGACGTCAGCTAATATCATGTCCTCTTAAAAATGGCGTTCCATGTAGTTGAAGAAGACATAATAAAATGCTTTATAGAGAACCAGTGGTATGTTGAGGGTGATTGAGACGAATGTTTTGTGTACGAGTTATATTTTTACACGGAGCATTCAAATATCTCTTTATTTTCTAAAAGTATGTTAAATGTTTCTTTTTTGTTGAGAGGTTTTTTAATTAGGTCGATTATAGTAACATGGCATGTATTGTTAAATTATCGCAATGTTTGCCCTTGCCTTTTCCACACGGTTTATTTAGCGGTTCATTGAATATTCTGATTTTCCAATGTATTGAAAGTTTTTGCAGAGGAAATATTTCATAAGTTAAATAACGTTTGTACTTTTACATTTGACATTGTGAAATCTTTTGTATGTTTTTCCATTGGTGGAGCTTTGATATGACTCAGTGTTTTTCATTTGCTGACAACATAGACCCTTTTGACCGCTCAAACACGATTGGCATTTGCCAACTGTGCTCATGCGGTTCTCTAAAAATCTCTCTCAAGTAGCAATTATTTAGCAATACGTTTCAACGTGTTTTGATAATTTATTAGACATTTCGCAACGTTGGGTTGTGCGTTGATAAAAATGTTATTCGTTACGATGCCTTCTTTAATTCTTTTTTTATTACTAAAATATTCTTCTGCGACGACCTATTGGTGGTTCAAAATAAAGATCGAGAAGTTGGGAGATTTATTAACTACAGTTATGTTGTATAACCCTCATAACCATCAATGAGTTGAAACGTTCACCAAATAAGTAAGGCAAAACAGCGACAAAATAATCTCCATACCTGTTTTAATAACACCTATTTTGCTGTGGTTTATGGTTGTGATAATTACTGAGCTTTTTTATACTTATCTATTAGACACCTACATGGCAAATGTTTAGGTCCAATACCTTTCAGATCCTTAGATATTGGACACCACTGGAAATTACTCCTTAAATTTCTTTGACATAACTTTTGTTAGAATTTGAAATTCACAACACAAATTTGCATCCTTAAGAGAAATCCTTCTGTAAATTTTGGACAACTGATTAATCCAATTTTTCAATTTTACCCGAAAAACTGGAAAAATCAGAGTTTAGAGCAATTTATGGCGTTTTTCTACGCAAATTATTAAAAAAACCTGGAAAATATGTTAAATAACTTCTATTGAGTTGGTAGAGCATTTTGCACAAAACTTTAAAATTCGTTCTAGAACAAACGGAATTGAATTACAAGCAGATTATTTCAATCTATCGATGACGTCATAAAAAATACTCACATGCGGAAAAGTTTATTGCCGGCATTTTGTTTCTTTCACGACGCAGTATCATTGTGCCAATTTGCGAATTTCACTTTAGAAAAGTCTATCAAAAGTTCTGGAAAGGCAGGAGGCGGAACCTCCTTTAGCAACAAGAAAATTACTTGTGAAGCACAACAAGCTTCCGCACGAGTTTTTATAAATAGAATTCAATTGACATTTGGTTCCCGCTTTATTGAGATTCTAGAATCTAACTCTCAGAGCTTTTAACATTCAATAATGCTTCTGTGTTTATTAACCAATCTGAATGGTAAGCAGGTTTCCTAGCTGATACAAGGATAGAAAGAAAAACTGAGAATGCTACTTACATTGGAAATAAGCTTTTTGTCACAGGCATTGTAGATATATCCTTAACAAAAAAGATGAAAATCTAAAGCCAATTTAATTAAGTGAAATCAGCTTCTATGATGACTAAACTAATGTTTTGTACTTATCCCGTTGAGGTCTTTATTCACAATGGTAACTAGAGTCTGCCTGGAAACAAAATTGGTCAATTTATGCAAAACCACCTATATCGAAACCGATTTGTGAATGACATGATTAAAAACCCTTTAAACCTATCATCCTAGGGGATTAATTTTGTTAACTTTTTAAGCTCTATACTCTATAATACTTTGCTGATGTTATTAAGACATTCAAAATCAAATATATTTTATATTTGTCCGTCTACCTTGCATATTTTAACACAGGACTTGTAGCTAGTTTATATGATACGCCACTTTGTAACTGTGAATCACAGGAAAAAAGGGTGTGTCTATTTTATTTAAAGCAGTCAAAGACCTTTTGAGGTTACACTGCGTTGTCAATTCTTTAGGCTGACGTCAATACAAAAATGGGACTATTGAAGGCATGGGCTAGTGTCATTTGTTTCCCTGGTGTAACGTGTCAAGGAATGGGAATAATAGACGTCTTTTCGGTGTGACCAAAATTGGTCTAATGTCAAAGCGGAATCTAAAACTCGTGTTGGGACCGTGTTTTAGCCATATATGAGGATTCCATGTTGTTTAGAGGGGTGGTAATCTTTTTTTAACTTTACAGTTCCTTGAAAAATAAGTGAATATAAAACAAAAAGTAATGAAACAGATGATTTAATCTAACACAAAAGCAATCAGTACTGACGTCATTACTTTTTTGTTGGCGTCATCTTTTTTTAATAAGAAGCTTCTCCATTTCCATTTTTTTTAATTTGTCTTTAACATGTCAAGGACAAGTTTAACTGAATCAGAAGAGATATTCCTTTAAGACAAGCAATGATGTTATGGAAATAATTTGTTTCTCTAAAACCTTCTAATCAGGTCTGATAAAATGCACGGAAATCCCAATTCTGTTCTATACCAGAGCAAAACTGTTTTTGTGATCGATTTCATATTGGTTTTATCATTCAAATCATTTTACCATTAATTTTTTTTTGTTTCAAACTTAACTCTCTACATGTTAGCGTTACATTTCTACATTTTTAATTGTCACTCTTAACTACTTTCACAGGAATACTGAACGTATTAAAACTGGACAAAAAGCTGTTTATATTTGTACATATAAAGAAGAATATTCTAAATGTTATGTAGATTTCATACGGCGACTGGGGCGATTAAGCAGAAGTTTGATTTCGCACAAACCTGAACCTAAACAGATGGTCAACGGTAACAGTTGGACAAGTCCCTAAAACGCAGAAACGTAAGCATACTTTGTGATTTTTAAAACAAAACATAAAGTAATTAAGTATTGCAGTTTTAACTGTCACCTGCTTTATCCTTATTTAATACACAAAATATTTAACTAACTCAAATACATAGGAGACTTTAAAGTGTGACATGGAATTTCTACATATTATACAATGAAAATAGAGAGAAAAAACAATCAACCCTGAGTAAGTCTTTATATAATATTTATAAAGTGTATTTCTTTCGACAGTTTGTTGTAGATATCAAACGTACTTTATACTTACATAAGCTACGTAACTTTGGGCTAAGTCATGTAAGTTAATAGTATCCCGTTTTAACCTGTATCATATGCTTAAATTAAGGTTAAAAAAACTTTCATATGCATACGACGTTTCAATGATACGTAATAACGTAAACTCACACTTGTGCAGTCTTGATGTCTTCATTACAACAGTGTTATAAAATGTATTTTTTATTTCAATCAACATTCAGAATTTCATCTCCATATAATTATATTATACTTGAAACAGTATTTAAAAAGTTACTTACAAGTTAAAAACAAATACCTCGCAATTAACATAATATTTTTTTCCTGATTTTCAGAGAAGAATCCTTCGTAATAAAATCATCCTCGAGCTTTTCCATAAAATAAGGACAAGAATATTCTAGTAGATCATGCAAGTATTTGAATACAACTGCACTGTTGTCAAAATAGCACATGCACGCACTAACGTAATTTTATCTAACGAAATATTATCCGCATCAAATATGTTATCCCATCTTAGTTCTGTTAAACCAAAGAAAACGCCATATGATATCACAAAGAAATTTAAACATTCCATTTCACTTTGGCATATATGATGAAAAATATTCTAAGGCATTCCTAAGATTTTCCAGCGATTTAGCTACAATTCAATTTAATGTTGACAGATAACTATTAAAAGTATCTACTAATACTTATACCATATAATGTCTTCTGCAGCTTCAGGAGCGCTGTACCGTTCATAGTTATTTATACAGATATGCCTATCGGATCAGATGTTAGTTCCTCCCCTAGGAGCAAGTGCTCCCTATTTCTTTTGCATCCACTTTTTGCGTATAATGAAAATAATCTAGAAACAGTATTTAACTTGTTAGCTTGTACAGTTGGGTATAAGGATGCTTGACTTTTGTGATTCGTATGAAAATCTTGTTCGTCTACCAAACTTGTATGAATGTTGAATTTTAATTTCTAATAATAAAGAAAAAACACTGTAGGCAAGTTGTTGTAACATAAATATGAGAAAATAATGTTATAAGTTAGTAAATGAAGGAAAACCAAAGAAGAAGAAGAAGGTGAAATACAGCAAAGCAAACCCAAGAAAAGGTCCTTAAGTTGCTTTCCGGCAAGCATAAACTATTATCCAGTCAATAAATAGCTTTAAACGACCTGACTAAACTACTTGTAGAGTTCGCCGGAGCGGTTATTTCAACCTACAGCATCATAATTAAAAAACGTTGTGGTACCTACCTTGGTATACTTCCAAATGGCTACAAACGAGGAAAGCAAGAATAATATGACAACGTTAATGATTATGACATTTTCGTCTGTTTTTGTCAGATAGATGACGTCATTGATAGATAGACACAACACCACTAAAAAGAAAAGAACAGGATCAAACAATAACAACACAAACAACATCGATGTTAGAACAAAAAAAATAAACATACAACAGCAACAACGAAACATACCCAACAGAATAATCTTCATTGCTAGACAAATCACCAAAGAAACATCTAAGATTAATGACATCTTCGAGCCAGCGGTTGCCTTATAATATGCGATCTACGAAAAATACTCTCAGATCAATTTCAGCATTCTTAAATAGCTCACGATGCGTCTTGTGATTGGTGACACTTTATTATTAATTACGAATAAAATAACGTTATTTTCCCCTTTGTTAATTAACTACAAACAAACTTCAACTTATTGAACTATGTGTAATTAAACTTTCTTCGTATGCAAATCAGCGGTTTTGTATTTCAAGTGTATATTACCGAAGATAGCGACCTTGCTGATTAGCAATAATAAACTTAAAGGAGCAATCTGTGTTGTACCGCATAGTTTATATAATTCTTAAATCTGCCACTAAATGAACAGAATTAATTTTCTTAAACGAAAACATACATCAACAGAATACCAAATGTCACTAGCAATCAAAATTTTATCTCTCTCCGAGGCTGCAGTCCAGAATATTTGCTTAGACACTTATCTGAGACTGAGCGTATCGCAATTCTATGTGGAACACCCATAACTTACGAGTAATATTAAATAACAAAGAAATGCATGCATATGCACAAAAAACTGTAATTCCACGTGATTAAAAGAAAAAAACAGAGTCAACTTTTTGTTGTTTTTATTACTAATAAAGTGATATCATTTAAAAGTTTCATCTGTCATTAACCACCCACGTAACTTGACCAATGTTTATTAAATTTATTGATTACGTTGGTACCTTTGATTTTCCCTCTGCACTTCACTCAATTTAAAGTGAATTTTGTGATGTGCCAAATTCGGATTTGACAAAGAATTTGAAAGTAATAGTGAAACCATAATGTTAGCAGCTTTTGTACATATATTTTTTAGGAGGAAAGAAATCTCAGGATTGTTTGCTTTTAGCATATGCGGTAACATTTTTAAAAGATACAAACTTGTATCACACTTCAAACATTTGGCGTTACCATTTCAACAAAGTTTTATTATATTTTCTCTCAGCCCCCTGAGACTGAGATGAAACTTGAACTTTGCTATATACCTAGATACGTATAGCAAATGAAAACAGACGCTTGTGACACAGAGGATGAATGATCGGAAATAAGTCTCTGGCTTTAAATATGAACAAGGTAAATTACTAAATCAGATGAAATATTTAAAACTTACTTCATTTTAAGTTTTGTGTCAGTTCTATGTGCCTGTACAAAACAGATTAAAACTTTGTTGACATCTAAACTCCGAATGTTTCAACGGTGATGTCATTTTTACTTTTTTTAAATATTACATGTTTCTATGTTTTAACATAAACAATTATGACATTATTTTTTACTTTTTAAAGTTTTCAAGTATAATTTTTTAGATCAAAATATTAGTGGTGAAATTAGCTCTTAAGTAGAAAACATTATAGCTTTTTTGTTTGTCTGAATTTTTGATCAAAAATTCGTCTAAAAATAGTCTTTTAACTAATGCTATGGACAAATCATAGACAGAATATAGCTCGGAAAACAACAAAATGGCATGCCTACCAACGTAATCAATAAATTTAATCAACATGTGATCATGTTGCGTGGGGTTGAAGAGAGATGAAACTTTTTAATCATGTTAGTTATTTTGCAATAAAAAGTAAGCAAAAGTGGGCTATGTTTATTTTTCCTAACTACACCGGATCAACGCAATTCGTGCATATACATGCAGTTTTTCATTTAATAATACCAAAAAAGTAGTAGCGCTTCATATGCTGTTAATAACAGTACTAGAAAATCATTAATAAACAAGTAAGCGTCAACTGTCAACAGTCAACAGTCAAGTGATACCCGATGGTGAACAGTGAATATTACTTGTGTAATTCTCTCTTCAGAAGTATTGTTTATCATAAATTAGAAAGATTGTTTTGACGTTCGCTTGTAGCCAACTGCAAACTGTGTCTGACTGCCTTCACTCTTTAGGTACAGGTATTAGTAATACAATATTAACAGATTACCCTGGGCTGTACCGCAAAATATCGCCCGAAGTCTAAGTGCGGACCGACTTGCGAGATTGGTGCAATGACTGAGGGCGATATTTTTGCGGTACAGTACGGTTGATCAGTTATTATTGTATTTGTTAACCGCGTAAGTTAGATAAAAATAATAAAAAAAAGAATTTCGGTTTAGTGTTTTTATAATAATATAATTTAATAGCACTACTTTCGGTAACACTCGAGGTCAAAACTCGAAACAGTCCTGTCTAAAAACAAACATTTTATGCAGAATTCAAAAGTTCCATAGAATAAATCTTTGTAAACAAAACATTACGATGTTCAACACTTACAGAAGAATGTGTGAAGTTGAATGTGCAACTAAAATTTATTTACAGCGAGTATTAAAGTAAATTTTATAACTGGCTAGACTGGCTTTTTAGAAAACTAACTGGCGTTTTAGAAAAACTAGGTTCCAAGGTTGTTGTTGATGAAATATTTGAGGATGTATCTAAGGGCTGTAGTAATTTGTCCATGGTGCTACTGCTTTTTTAAAAATGAAATCACAGTGGCGTTAAATCTTTTTTCCGTTATTTCCATACCAAAATTATATTTTTAAATGTTGGAGATAATATTATCCCCATAGTAGTTTGCGTATTTAACAGATGTAAACAAACTATGCTATGCAAGCAAACTTCTACTATTTTGCTGTTGACTACAACTACCAGAATGCATTGCACATTTATCGTATAGAGGGAATAGGGAATTAGTAGCAGTATCACGACTGTTCGCTTCTTTTTTTAAAGGCCTATTAAAAAACAGGTTTGCCACAACACAGAATTCCCGCCATATAAAAATCCTAGTGGCTAATTTTTTCTCATTGTGAATGAGAAATATGGAGAAAAAAAATTCCAAAAATTTACAGCAGGTGGTGTGCCACGCCCTTTTTGAAAGGCACTGTTCAAATTTTTTTTTAGCATTTTGGTATATGGATATTATATTAGACTTAGAATGGTAACATTTAGGTTTATATGTCTAAAATTGTTCTATTAACGTGAGCCCTTCGCTTTTAGCGCCCTTTGACGCCTATGGGCGTTATTATTTTATTTTTAGGGAACGCCCACTTTCGCCCTTTTATTTTGAATTATGTCTCTAACCAGGTGTGGATATATACTTGACTTATTTTCAAATGTTAATAATATTTGTTACGTTGGCACCTCAAAGGGTCTTAAACTAAGCCAAAATAGCTAAATATGCTTATTTATTTATTTATATATTTATTAATTAAAATTAAAATTATTATCAACATCTACAAAAAAGACATAAAAATCTATTTTGAAGCTACACAACTTCAAAAAACTTTCTGAGGTCAGCAAAAAAAAATGCTGACAGTCAGCATTTGAGGCATGAATTTTAATTGTCATGTGACAGACATCATTCGTACCAAGTTTTATAAGTTATAACCCAGTACAAGTGAACTTATGGGGTAAGGCATTTTTATCCCCCCATCCCACCGGGACTACACTCCCCCCCCTACCCCGGGCTGAATAGGGTTAAGCACGAGTGTTGATTAATTTTATAATAAGATGGTCAAAGCTTTTTTTCATGGCAGGCTTCAACACATGTCAGAAAGTAAAAATAAGCGGGCTATGTATCAGTCAAACCACCGACAAGCGTAGATAAAATCCCTAATGTAGGTTGGCCTAAAGAATTCTAATTAACATTAATGCCTTCATGTCACAGAAATGTGTGCTTAAAACCGCAGTTTCTTCTTGTCTCTACTGCCTCAGCAATTTGTTCTGTACAATGTTAGCAAGGTAAGAGAGAAGGAATAATGGTCCTTATTGGAAAGCGTTTTTTTACGTTCTGCAATGCTTAAAAACATGGATGTAAATATTTTTTGTACATAAATTTGCAAATCCGCAACAATGCCGAATTATTTGAGTATGGTTTAACTCACAGGTAAGAAATATTTATTTATAACGTCGGATCGAGCACAGGAAATATACATCTTTGTGTAAGTTAATTCTTTTGAAACCTCTGTTTGTCTAATTTAGGAATTATAATTCAAGTTCTTTTCAAAATAGTATATTACAGGCCCGGCGGAGCAATTTTGAAAGTGGAGGGGCTAAATAAATCTGTATCGAAGGAGGCCCGGGGGGATGGGCTATCTAGTACAAGTATACAGTATGTCGCAAATCGAGTAAGGCGCACACAGCATTTTGGTGTTTCGGGTGTAATATGTATATATATGTTTTTCAAAAAATCACTTTCCGCATATTTGGCTAAAATGAAAACACAGTTTACAACCCGTTCTTACCCCTGTCATACCGAAAACAATGGTTTAATATTATTTTATTTTGATGAATAAGTTTCCATGAAAGTTTATGCATTAATCATAACACCGTGCTATGCATTTAGTACGCAGGTATAAACACTGTGTCGTACATCCGTATATAGGCGTAACACCCTTTTCCAAAAAAAGTTTATCACAACTATGGTTTAAATAAAAACACAGGTAAGAGTCCGTTGTTAACACCAGGCTGAGCATTTATTACAGGTAAAGCGTATAGGCGTAATACCCTTCACAAAAAGAATTATTGAGACTGTGGCCTCATCAAGAATGTCTGACTTTTGCTAAAGTTTATATCACAGTAAAAGATGTAGCTTTGTACATAACTGCATTTAATATAAGAAAGATTATTTGAAAATTCTGTATTTCGCTACTTTTAACTTTTAGCCAGAGGCAGCTAGCCACAACCCCATATGAAGCTGAGTAAAAGTCATGTTGGTGAAAATAACACAAATAATAAAAATATTGGCTAACATAACAATCACATATCAAAATGGATAAAATACTCAAAACAATAGGAATAAGTAAGGCTGGCTAGCTGGCTTTAAGATACTCTCTAAAAACCTGCGTTGTAGTCAAAATCTTAAAATCGATTTGTTTAGATTTATATATGGCTAAACAACGTCGCAATAAAAGCCAAATAAAATACAAGCTTTAGCTCGGTGGCTGGATAACTAGATAGCTAAATAAACAGAAAAAATGCCCTAAAAGTAGTTTAAAAAGTTGTTAGAACACGAGTAGTGTAGTTAGAAGTATGGAGAAGCAAAAAATAAAGCAAAAAGTAAAAAAAAAACTTTTGTTTTTTTATCACAGAAAGTTGCTTCGTTCTTCTTGCCAAATTTCGGACTGTTATCGCGGGAACGCAAAATGTGTTGCTAAGGAATCTAAAGAGCTTTAGTTTCTTGTGTTTCAAAAACATGAGAAAAAAGTAGAAATATGATTAATGACGATCGTACTGTAACTATTTTTCTTCCTAAGCGCAATATATTGCATAAAAAAGCCAAGAAAAGTGTTTATTATTTTGTGCGTTGATAGTAATTTTTGATGCAAACATTCGTTGTGTATGAATTTGCAAATCGATAACAAAAAGCCATATCCCCAATTGGGTATGATTTGAGCTCACTTTACGCGTAGGTAGAATAAAGGGAAGACATTTTTTCGTGCAAAATTATTGTTCTTTTAATTATATTTATCAAAACCCTAGATTTCCATTACGTCAAAGTCCTGCTTTTTTGATTTTTTCCAGAAGAAAAGAAATTACTTTTTTATTTAGGAACACCGTTTGATAATGTCTTCCCAATTGAAATTTCATTTGGCGAACAAAATTTCAACCATTTTTTTTAGTTTGCCAACTTTTTTTCAGTTTAAAAGGAGTTCCTCTAACTTTATTAAGTATTTCGAGAAAGGAAATATTTTGACGATCAAATGGACGCTTCTTGTTTATAGTTTCTTTATTATGTATTGCATAGTTCAGACGTATTGTAATCGTTTTGTTTGTACGCCGTAGTATAATATATGTTTGAGGACGACTCCCCTCCCCCCTTTTACATCTAAGGATGTCTCAGTTTTTTGTTTTTTTTTAGTTTTACCTATGCGGTTTCTTCTTCTTTGCTCTTACCGAAATTGTTCTGATATCTCGATTTCCTGTAGTGCTTTCTTATACTACACCTTTTTTTTACTTTTATTTGACGCTAATGTATACGTGTTCACCACCAGAGGTGATCTCATGAGAATATCACGTGTCTTTTCCTCATAGATTAATCTTTTGCTGTGCTGTTAATTTTATGACTAGGTTGATCTCGTGAAAAATAGAAATTAGAAAACAGAAAGTTACAATATATAATGCCTTTCACAAGTTTTGCTTTGACTTTCACTTTGTACATCGTGGCTTGTCTCGAATAATTAAATTTCTCACTCAAGTCTACTCGAGAGAATGATTCTTACCGATTTTTTAGAAAACGTGGTGGAAGGAAAGACAAGGTGCAACTTAACAACTGATAATACGTAAACTAATGCGTATTTCGTTACCTTTTTCGAAAAGAAAAAGTGTCGCAACTTTTTTTGCCAATTTAACGTTGATTCAACGTTAATACAACGTGGATTCAACGTTTAGACGCAAAAATTTTATATGACAAAGTTGCTTTAATCGACTTTAGATTATCTCAATCTAATAGCGATATTGATAAAATCAATAGCAAATATTTTTTCTTCTCACAGGACAAAAACCTTTCCTGACAACGTCCACCGAACGACTCAAACTTTGTCAAGTAAATATCCTGTATTGGGCACATGTTTAATACTGAAGGATTTCCTTTTGTTTTCTCCTTAAGACGACAGAATTAGGACCTTAGTTGGACGTCTAATACCGTTGCCTACCGGATGTGTGTACATGTTGTCCTACATTTGGCGAATTAATACGCCCGAAGGGGCCTCAAAATCTTGACTTATGAATGTCTCTTGCTTATTCAACGCTGATATGCCAACGTTGAGTCAAAGATGGGCCGAAAATGTGCTATTGTCTCAATATATCCGTGAGGAGTTGTAGTTTATAAAAGTTAAAATCTTGCAAGTTTGTAATGCAAGATAAATTGCAATCTGCGTTATGTAATTAAGAACTACTAGAATATTCCAAATAACAAGTTCTTGAGAGATTTGTAAGCTATTCTTGAGCATAATTACTAATCGATTAAACAAATAACAAAGCGCAATATATCCGTTTAAAGAGTCTCGTTTTCACAGTTTTATAAAATAAAATATGTAGCTGTATTTACGCTAATTTGGCTTCCTCTTCACAAGCTATAACTTTATTTTTTTTATATATGTCAATTTTATTCGAAAGTGAAAAAGTCGCAGAAAATGATAAAACTAAAATAATAGACAATTTAAAAATCATTAACATTTAGTCGTTTGACTTGATGAAGCATTAATATTTAATTTCAATGCTGAGGTGCACCTAAAAATTCCATGTGTGAACGCATCAAGTACTGCAGCGTAATCAATTAATTACTGTGCATTCTTCTTGGAAAACGATTTCAAACAGCAAACTGAATGTATTTGTCCAAACAGAAAATTTTACACAAAAAAAAACTTTAGAAAAAAAGTCGGAACAGATTAAAAACAACAAAAATAAATTTTGTGCCCATAATTTTCGCCCGTAGCAACCGGCTGCAATAACGTGACAGGGAAAACAATTGGCGGTCCCTCAAAGTGTTGACAGAATACAAATAAATGCACCTATGATGGGTATTAACACATCGGTTTCTGTAATCAAGATATCATTCCACCGAATTGTTATGAAATGATGTATATCTTGTGATGGAATGATATGATAAAAATGTTCAATACAACATGTAGAGCATAAATGAATTATTTTATTTATTTATAACATAAATATTTAAAACAAGTACATGTCTCGGGGTTTCACGCTGAGGGATCATCAAACGTACATTACACTGATATGATGTAAATTGTTTGTTAGACCAACTTATTACTTCCACTAGTAAATGCTTTGAAGGTACTGTTGCATAGGTGTAATAGAACTTTTTAATAATTCAAAGATTTCGATGCCAATTTGGTTGGTGAAACAGTAAACACTTTCCCCTGACTTAATTAGAGCTACTTTGCACGCAGGTGATTCGATCCGTGGTTTCCAGAAGACAAACCCCGCTTTCATTATTTTTGTAACACACGAAATCAATTGCCTTCATTTCTGGCCAAATTATTTCTTTGTTATTTTAATGGCGTTTTTTTATTACAAAACCCGAGGTTTTTAAATTTGCTCATCAGACAGTTTTTGTAGTCGTTGCGTAATATCCTATATATGGTTTTATTGGAAAAAAATTATATCGAAAGTTTCGTTCTTTAAAGTTAACGTTCCATTAGGCTAAGGACCCATTAAAATAAAAAAATTATTTAAGATTTATTTGCTCTTTCGGTTAAGCACCGCCATATAATCATTTTTTTAATAGCTGCACAGTGTTTATATATTTACTGTACACAAGTATGGTTAGAAATCTTTTTGTTTTTCTTTTTTAGGATGTATCTTTGCATACAGGTGTTAAAACTAATTGGCCTCGTCATACCTTATAGTATCTGCATTGATCAAAGCCATTTCGATGTGTTCGCACCAGCGGGAGGAGTGCCTTGTAGGAAACAGTACGCTGTTTTGTACATGACTGCCGAAAGAATGACTGATTCTTTTCATCCCCCACCAACTGGTTATAATGACGATATTCTACAGGTTGGCAACAACTATGCTGCAACATGCATGAACGAGACGATCAGAGATTCTCATACGGAGCCAACAGTACTGGCTAGATTTGACCATCTAGTTTCGAAATTTCAAGAAACGTATGGTAATAAGAAAAAACCCGATCTTTACTTGTACACAAGATTAAGTCCTTGTACCGACTGTTCCTCTAAAATTGCAGAGTTTGGTCAAACCAATATGCGTGGTATTGCAAATAATCGTTTGCAGTTGTCTTGGAGTAAAACTTTCATAGGCCGACCACCTCCTACGCCTCATCAACAATATTTAATTAGCTTGCAAACCTTGCTTGCAACCGAACGTGTGAAATTAAATTTAACACCAGATCTAACATTGATGCAGGGTAATATGTGCCAATGTTTACAAAACAGGGATGACATCAGTGATTTTTTTAGAAGAGACTACGAGTTGAACATTGCCAACATTGTAAACAGGTTAGCATTTCAATGCGCGAACAAGGATAAAAGTAACGAGATTCGAAACTGGGAATGCTCGACAGGAAGTCTAAAAGACTCTTTAGGCCAGAACTGTAAGCGACTGGAACACTACCTTGAAGATTGCCTTAGTAGAAGTTGGGAACTCGGTCCGCCTTTGTCTCCGCGACGTCCTATGCAAGTCAGTAGTAACCTCAGGGACGTAACAGGTTACTACTTTCCTCCGCCTGCGCAATTCATCTTTTCTCGTTGTGCTTTGTAAACATGACATTGATAGTTAATGTTACTCAAAAGCATTATGACAATGACTTAAGATATATCTTGTGACACAATGCGTTGCTTAGGAAAGGACTCGCAAAATAAAATTGAGTCTGCGGCAGATTTCACGACGTTTTTAGAAGAACTCAAAGTTATATCTATCTATTTATGAATTTCTTTGTTTTTAATCTTTGCTTCTAATCCTGATCAAACTGTAAAAACAACACATGACTACACTTGTCAATATAAGTTACACTTTAATGTTTAGTTTATCTTAATTTCTTTTTAAGTGTGGAGAGTTTGGAAATTGTATTTCATAATCAACAACGTATTTCAGAACAATACTATTTAATATGTAATTGTTTTCAATTATAATTCCGTTAATGAATGCATTGTTTTGATGCACTATTTAACGAATTAGTAATCTCCTTAAAAGGCGTCGAACTCACAGGTTTTTCGAAGGAAATGCAGACTGGCAGAATAAAAATATTAGCGTTCGAGCAGAGTGCACAGGACTCACTGTAACATCATGGCATAATGACAAAATTTCGCACAATAATTTTTAAAGGTTGCTGCTTGTGCCTCCCATCACTATATGCAATGACAGTCATTGTGGTCAAGAATGCTATCTTAACTCCTGTTCATGGTTTTGGAAATGTATTATGACCGTCCCCCACCCTCTTTATAAATTTTGTTTTTTTTCTACACTTTTACTACGTCATGAAAGGAACTAAAAGGGAACAATAGTTTTTATGTGATGTTAATTACTATAGTTCTAGAATAAATTTATCACTTTGCTTTAAGTTTCTGGCAATACAAGAATATAGCTACATATTCTACAGATTTTTTTAGAGGTTGGCGTGATCACATGTTAATCGTTTCCACCGCTCATACCTAAAGTGCAGTTTTCAACATTAAATGCCACGCAGGAAGCGGTGTGATCAAAATTTATTTAGAGGTTGCCGTGATCACATGTTAATCGTTTCCACCGCTCATACCTAAAGTGCAGTTTTCAACATTAAATGCCACGCAGGGGGCGGTGTGAGCCATATTGTTTGTGAATGATTGTAGCTATATTGTTTTTAGAAAATGTAAGCACGTCATGAAACACCCTGGGTAGTAGACATTGTCATGTAGTAGGTCATAAAAATTTTAACACTGCCGTTAAGCATACAGCAGTTCACGTTAAAAACGATTGGGGAAATCTACGTCAGGAAGTAATTGTTGCTTTAAATGGGGAAATAATTTCCCCGTCAGGAAACTAGATTGAATTTTTTAAATTTCTGCAGCGCTAGTGTGATTTTCGCAATGTCTACCCTTGACCAATGGATTCAGCGAAAAATTTAGAAAAAAATTTACATAGGACTTTTAAATTCTGTCGAGCAGTTCTCATGCAATCGTCAACACGTACTCAAACTCTTCAACTATATCGCATTCATTTTTTAGATTCAATCAAAACAACTTTAAAAAAACTAATCTCATAATTTCTACACCAGGAAATAATTTTCGGATATACAAATAATTTCAAGATAAAAAAATAATTTTCATTTCTGTATCTTGGACCGAACTGTACACCGATGCCGGATACCATTCTTGTTTCGTCTAACATTTTTAGCAGTTCCTAAACGAAATTTAAAGTCACAACTCCCATGGAATATTACGTCCGGAACATACTCTGGTTTTCCTAATACAGAAAGCTCCGGTACATATTCTGCATGTTAAACCTTTATTGCTTTGACGAAGATTAAACTGTTTGATTGGACAATATGAGACACGTTTCATACATTTCAGTCAAAAGTGGCAGCTATGCTTTTTTGCTTGCGAACCTAGGGGACCTATTCCCCGCTCCACAACACCTTTTTTTATTCATACCATTCTTCATATCGCTTTCTCTCTTCTGAAAGAAAAGAAGTTCTTGTTCTTAAAAGAACAGAAACATGGGAAAATAGAGACAGAGGTTGTGACGCTATAGGTCGAATGCAGTGAGGTCTATGGAAACAACCGAGGTTCATAATCAATTTTGTACCTAGTAGCCTAATAAAAACATAGTAATTGAAGCAATTTGCAGCCTAGTCACAAAAGTAACAAAAACATTGGCATTTGGATAAAAAATAAAGTGGAGTCTCTGTAACTCGAACTAGTCACTATATGGTTATTTCTGGATGCTATGGTGCATTTGAAAGCATTTCAGTCACTATATTTGGCGTGTAACGAATATAGACTAATGAGCAAGTTTAATATTTATTGTTTCATGAATAAATCTGAAATCAAAGACTGTTTAATCTTAAAAATATATTCAATTTCCACATTTACATTTAAGTCCTTGAGGGATGTCATGCCTTCACAAGAATAGAAATTAGGCTAAAATCTTCCTGAATGCTAATTAGCTTTTGCACATCTGCGGTTTCTGTTTTCATGATGAAACCACCCTCTTAGCTGTCGAATTTCTCTGTTTTAAATGTCATCCTTTTGAATCCGGTTACTTCAACGATCACTTCAGCATTTGATAATTTCCCATATGAAGTGGTTGTCAAATCTACGTAATTGTCAAGTCAGATGTCAACATCGATTTGACCAGGAAATCTTTTATAAGAATTGAGAGATCAGTGCCCAGACAGCATTGTAGCGATTTTAACGGATCATCATCTTCAATTATAGCATTTTCAGCATTCTTCTCCGAGATTCCCGATTTCCTAAAACAGTTGGTGAATGTGTGAGTTGAGATACCATCCCATGTGGTTTTCAACATATGCATTGCTAGAAGAATTAAAAGTTCGGGTATTGGTTCCTTTTTCCCAACGCAAACATAAGTTTACGAATGGCCAGTGTTCGATATTAGCTTTCACAGCTCGAACGCTACCTGGATTCATTTGTTGCGTTTTAGACGTTGTGTTTGCAGGCGAAAATCTTTAATGGGTTAAATTGATTTTCAATTTAACCCATTAAAGATTTTCTACATGGGTTGGCTGGTGCAATTGTCAATGATCAATGCTATCTTTTACTTAGATACTGCAAATTTTCGATCAAGCTCATGTACCTATTCTTCAAAGCTTTCCAGACATCGACATTTTACGCTAAGCACGGTATCTGTAAATAAAATCCAATTGTTAAAATAAGATGTCTAGTAAAGCTAGAAGATATTTTTTCCTGTAAAAAAATTCAAATTGTTAGATTAAAATGACAAGAAATTAGCTCCTTTAAAAAGGGGTAACACGACTATAAGAGCAAATAGACCCTCTTCTTAGTTGGAGATAAATTATGGGCATACATTGGACTAACAAATAAACTTTAAAGTATGCAGTGTCTGTGGAAAAAAAGGATGATGGTAAAGTAATTGGTCATCTGTCAATTGGAAAATCTGGAAAGTGTGCAATAACAGTATTCCACTTTTGAAAACCAACAAGAACAATTGTTCTAAAGTAACTGTTACTGGGAAAGTTATAGATAAAATTGACGAACTAGGGATGGAGATTCCATGTCAGTTATTTATTCTTGCCGAAAAAAGGTTTATAGAAATCATGCTGTCAAGAAAGAAACTTTGTTCTTAAAAACAAGGAATATTCTTGATTTTGTTCCATTTTTCAATTTTTATCCCACCATTCCAAAGCTTGAAATACAATGTATAGATCTCCAGCCAATTCGATTGCCATTTCCTTAAGTATTGGCCCACTGATGGTACATTATCACTTCGCCTAACAAAGAATCATTTATGCACAGCTTAAGTCGCTCGTACTTATCCGGTTTTTGCGGAGAGAGACTTTTGACCCACTTACCCAAATATTTTTTATGGTCATTTCTTCCGCAAAAATCCGGTTGGTCGAGACACGCCATTTTCAGTTAAGATCAGGTCGGCATACAGCATTAGCCACGTGATTCATAAGTTACTCTTACTAATATCACATGACATTTCCTCAGATACATAGCGCTTGAAACGAAAATTTAGTTGATGATAGCTTGATGATAGGGTAGAAGGGTATTTTGAGGAAAACGAAGAAAGGGTATGTACAGCTAGTAGATCACTATTTCTTTACATTGATGAACCCCTTCTTATCCTTACTGCCACCTAAAGCTAGCTAGTATAAAACTGCCCACTTAGCTGGCATAATAACAGAACTTAGATAACATATAGCTAGCTTACTTTAACCGTTTAGCTAGCTATAAAAAAAGGGCTATAGCATAAAACTAGCTACAAAGCTAGCATAAAATTAACTACATAACTGGGATAAAACTACATTAAGGGGGAATAGAGAGCCATATTTTCATGGACAATTGTAGCTAGCTATATATATTGTACACACGTCAGGAAATAAACTTTTTTAACCCTGCCGCTGAGCATACACCAGTGCGGCTGAAGTTACAGAAGGGAAAATTATTTCAATACTCGTTCAATCGTCAACATGTATTAAAAATCTCCAAGTGTATTCATTCTTTCTTACCTAATTTCACGATATGTATACAAATAATGTCCCAATAATTTCTGTTTTTGTAACTTGACCCGATCCTTACACATGTGGCTCTAATGATGTTTTTGTTCAGTCTGAAATAAGATATTTTTATCCTATTGTCATGAAGACTTGTTTGCAAACAAAACATATAGTGCTATTTGATTTTTAGCTGCACTGGCTAACAACAGGCTGTTTCTGCTGTGTTTTTGTAAACCGAAGTTGCAGTAAAGGTTTTTTTAAAAATGTATTACGGCTGTCCGATTTTATGATTAATTTTTGAAACTTTTCCCATAAAATATTGCAGGATTCTTTAGGAGCTTAAAAACAGGTTTTGAACAGTGTTTTTATTTTTAAATGATACAAAAACTTTTCCGCAAAATAAAATTGCTGAATGATTGTTTTAGCTGTGTAGGATAACAACAGGGTGTTTACTGTCTGTTTATGTGAACCAAAGTTTTTTCGGATGTGCGCCACAGTATATTTGTACTAATCACTCAGCCTAGTGTTAACGACAAGCTATTACCTGTGTTTCTATTTAACAGAAGTTGTGCTAAAGTTATTTTCAAAGGGTTTGTTTACCTATACTAATGGCGCACCACAGATTAAAGTACATATATATTTTAAGTTTTACCGGGAACATTTTGTGAAACAGTTTTCGCTATGACATTGCACAATATGTAAATTGTGTTTCTATTCAAGCTAAAGTTAAAGGAAATATATATTTTGTGAATCTGAAAAATATAATTACACACCCGACACACCTTTAATGTTGTGTGTTTCACTCGATTTATGATATACTGCACACCTGTACTAAAGCGAGCCACCTGAATGTGTGGTACAGTTTAAAATTTGTATTAATTGTTCCATCAAGCGTTTAACGCCAGGTAACACAGTTACTTGTGGCTTAACCAGCGTGAATTCCTAAGTGTATATAATACTCACCTGTAAAGTTTTGTATATATATTTATGTTTATGCCCTGCTGGTCTAATGGCTATGACACTCATGCTAATGAGAGATCCAGGTTCAAATCCTGGACAGGGCTAGGAAAAACATAATTATCTTGCACCTACAACAACCAGATTTTCATATAATAGGTAATCTTTGAGTAGGACTTCTCTGATTATTTCTATATCTTGACTTTTTAATGTTGTTGTCATTGGAACCAAGTTAATCTCAGATTTATCAAAAAATGATATGTCGTTATGACCGATTGTTTAAATACTTGTAATGGCACATAATTCTGCTATGATTCACTGTGTATTGACCTGAGATAAATTTGAGACTTTTTTTTGAGATATTGAATTTGAAACATTTGCACCTTAATATTTTCTATACTCCTGGACTAATATGATACTTAACTTAGACATATTGAGTATACGCAATCTTTGAGTTGTAAGGTGGAGATTTTCTACTAAAGTCATGCACCCCTGCCTTGCCGTTCCATTGCCTTGCCAGCACTGACCGTGCCTTTCTTTGCCAACCTTTCCTATGCCTTTTCTGGTGCCTGCCTACTATGTCCTTGCCTGTGGCTCCCATGCCTTGCCTACCCCTGCCTTCCTGATTCCTCTTCCTATTTCCTTGCCTGCCTTTGCCCTTTCCTTGCCGTGCTTAATGCCTTTGCCTTGGCAACCTCTCCGAAACACTTTCTATATTGATTGCGGAGAGAGAGCCATTGCTCGAACGGAGCTATTTTCCTCGTTCCCATAAATATATTAGAGCGTGACAAATTTCCGCGTTTCCCCCTAGTACGTGAAATTTTGATGAAAACGTGGGCGTTTTTGACCCACTTACCCCACTTTTTTTATGGTCATTTCTTTAAAAGGTTCCGTGAAAATCTGGCTAATCGAGACCACGCCGTTTCCAGTTGAGATCACGTCGGCATGGAGCTTTTGCCATGGTCACTTTTACTAATATCACGTGACCTTTTCTAAGATACTTAGCGCTTCAAACGGAAATTGCGTTGATAGCCATATTGGCTTGTTGGTCGCAATGGACAGAAGTTCATTTTCAAGAAACGAAGAAAAGGTATGTTTAGCTACCTGATATATCACTATATTTTTACATGTAATGATCCCCTTCTTAGCATTTCTCACACCTAAAGCTAGCTAGCATAAAACTGCAGACTTAGCTGCAATAATAATAGAACTTAGATAGCAAACTATATAACTACATATAGCTACTTCTTGTTTGCTCTTTTTATGCTAACTAGCTAGCATAAAAAAGAGCAAACAGTGCCATATAGCTAGCATAATACACTAGCTACACAGCTAGCATAAAATTAACTACTTACATGGGTTAAAACTACCAATGTAGCTAACATAAAATTAGCTATTTTTGCTAGCATAAAATCAGCTACATATCACCATAGAAAAGTTGTTTTTAACATATTTTCTAACTAGCTAGCTAACTAGCTATATATATACTACACAGTGAGTGAGATAATTCTACTCTTTAGAAATGTCCCATCACATAGATTGTTCTAGCTACAATCATCCACAAAATTTCTCGTCTCTACTGGCAATTTTATTCCAAAAACCAAGAACTAAAAAGTTTAGATATTTTGCAGATAGTATGTTCATGAAGGTATGTCACGTGTAATCGTTTACCTTGCTGAGCCACAAAGGTCAGTGTTTAACATGAGGGGGAATGGAGAGCCATATTGGACGATTGTAGTTATATATATATTGTACGCACGTCCAGGAAATGTTTCATCAAATCGAAGATGAAACCAGTGTATATAGGCGAAACAAAAAGAAAGTTTAAGCAACGAGTACAAGAACATATGCGCGCAGTGAGAAACGGAGATGTAAAGAAAAACGAAATTGCGGACCACAGCTGGAGCAGAAGTCATCAGTTTAATTGGGATGAGAAGAAAATCATTGACAGAGAATCCAGAACAACGGCCAGGAAGATTAAAGAAACCATCAACAGTGTAGAACGTAACAAACACATAAACAGCATCTCGTATCAACTTCCTGAGATTTGGTTACCAGCCCTACAGAAGAAGTAGTTACCTACATCCAGGTCCGAAAATGTTAATTACCGTAATTAACTGTAATTATCAGCTCGTTTCTGATTGGTTAAATTTTATGAATTTCGAACCTCTGCAATCATACAAATACATGTGCAACATCATTTTTCTTTGCCCGATGATGGGAGAAGGATCTCCCGAAACGTCGCCTACTAAACTATCATGTTCAAGAAATGATAAACTTTCCACAGTAATATGAATACTGAACAGACAAACCAAAATAATATCTTCAATAAGAAGATGAAACCGTTTGATCGATTACCATGAGGCACGTGGGAACTTTGTTTTTATACGATTCATTGTACAATTCAACCGAAAGTGGCATCTAAAATTTTTCGCTTGCGAACCTAGGGAACTCAGTTCCACGCTCCGCAACACTTTCTATATTGATTCCAATTCTTTTTGCGGAGCGTAGCGGAGCCTATTTCCTCATTATATAAGCCAAATATAAGGGAAAAGAAGTACGATGGAGAGTATATAGCATTTCTATGCGATTTCGTCCCTATACATCCGAATTATAAAAATTCAAACAAAAAATCACAGTAATCCAGCAATTTAATGTGGTCATTCTTGAGTACAGTTTATAGTAAGCGAGACAACGTGTTTATCAAGGAGCAAAGCGATGGAGTGTTTGTTGTTTTTTAAAGATGGTGCCAAGCGGAAAATGGGGACGAACTGATATTTTCAAGAAAACGAAAGAGGGAAGTATGAATAGCTAGCTAGTATATCACTATTTTTTACATGTAATGAACCTCTTCTCACCCACACCTAACTAGCAAATAACTACCAATATATGTGGCAAAATAAGCTGGTATAACACTACCAAATTGGCTAGCTAGCAGCATAAACTAGGTAGTTAACCAGCACAAAACTGTTTTTCTCACTAGCTACTTATCTGACATAAAACTGGCTACTTGGCCGGCATAAAATTAGCTATGTAGCTAGATTTAAATGATCCTTAAGACATATTTTCTAGTCATACACATACTGCACAATGAGTTAATTATGCTAGATAGATAGATAGATAGATAGATAGATGTGCATATTTTACATGGCTAGCCTCACAAATATCGAGGGATATACCCTGTCTATTATTTCCAGGAGGGGCCATGGCTTAGATGGAGAGTCCTAGAGTATTTAATGCTCATTTTGAGCGACGCAGACCCAATTAGGGCCTGCGCTCTACTAGACAACTCCCGGCAACATCCAACGGCCCACACAGTGTGCCATCTTCCCAATTTCCCTCACATGGCTTGGGTTAACCCGGGGCTATGGTAACATTCACTCGCCCATGTTGAATCGCTGTCAAGAGGAATCGAACTATCCTCTAACTAGCTAGCTAGCTATTATACATATATACTACGCAGTAGGTGAGATAATTCTACTCTGTAGGAATGTCCCATCATACAGCTTGTTCTAGCTACAATCGTCACAAAATGTGTTGTCTCTGGCAATTTTATACCAAAAACTAGGAACAATAAAGTTTAGCAAAGTCAGCAAAAGAACATAGCCAGCTAGATATTTTTCAGATAGTACGCTCTGTTCTCACTCATGATTAATGTTTATATACATGTATGTCACGTGTAATTGTTTACATTGCTTAGCAACAAAAGAGCAGTTCTTAACATTAAGGGGGAATAGAGAGCCATATTTTCATGGACGATTGTAGCTAGCTATATATATTGTACACACGTCAGGAAATAAACTTTTTTAACCCTGCCGCTGAGCATACACCAGTGCGGCTGAAGTTACAGATGGGAAAATTATTTCAATACTCGTTCAATCGTCAACATGTATTGAAAATCTCCAAGTGTATTCATTATTTCTTACCTGATTTCACAATATGTATACAAATAATGTCCCAATAATTTCTGTTTTTGTAACTTGACCCGATCTTTACACGTGGCTCTAATGATGTTTTTGTTCAGTCTGGAATTAGATATTTTTATCCTACTGTCATGAAAACTTGTTTGCAAACAAAACATATACTGCTATTTGATTTTTAGCTGCACAGGCTAACAACAGGCTGTTTCCGCTGTGTTTTTTTAAACCGAAGTTGCAGTAAAGGTTTTTTTAAAAATGTATTACAGCTGACCGATTTTATGATTAATTTTTGATCTAGCACAGAAACTTTTCCCATAAAATATTGCAGGATTCTTTAGGAGCGTAAAAACAGGTTTTGAACAGTGTTTTTATTTTTAAATGTTACAAAAACTTTTCCGCAAAATAAAATTGCTGAACGATTGTTTTAGCTGTGTAGGATAACAACAGGGTGTTTACTGTCTGTTTATGTGAACCAAAGTTTTTTCGGATGTGCGCCACAGTATATTTGTACTAATCACTCAGCCTAGTGTTAACGACAAGCTATTACCTGTGTTTCTATTTAACAGAAGTTGTGCTAAAGTTATTTTCAAAGGGTTTGTTTACCTATACTAATGGCGCACCACAGATTAAAGTACATATATATTTTAAGTTTTACCGGGAACATTTTGTGAAACAGTTTTCGCTATGACATGGCACAATATGTAAATTGTGTTTCTATTCAAGCTAAAGTTGAAGGAAGTATATATTTTGTGAATCTGAAAAATATAATTACACACCCGACACACCTTTAATGTTGTGTGTTTCACTCGATTTATGATATACTGCACACCTGTACTAAAGCGAGCCACCTGAATGTGTGGTACAGTTTAAAATTTGTATTAATTGTTCCATCAAGCGTTTAACGCCAGGTAACACAGTTACTTGTGGCTTAACCAGCGTAAATTCCTAAGTGTATATAATACTCACCTGTAAAGTTTTGTATATATATTTATGTTTATGCCCTGCTGGTCTAATGGCTATGACACTCATGCTAATGAGAGGTCCAGGTTCAAATCCTGGACAGGGCTAGGAAAAACATAATTATCTTGCACCTACAACAACCAGGTTTTCATATAATAGGTAATCTTTGAGTAAAACTTCTCTGATTATTTCTATATCTTGACTTTTTAATGTTGTTGTCATTGGAACCAAGTTAATCTCAGATTTATCAAAAAATGATATGTCGTTATGAACGATTGTTTAAATACTTGTAATGGCACATAATTCTGCTATGATTCACTGTGTATTGATCTGAGATAAATTTGAGACTTTTTTTTGAGATATTGAATTTGAAACTTTTGCACCTCAATATTTTCTATACTCCTGGACTAATATGATACTTAACTTAGACATATTGAGTATACGCAATCTTTGAGTTGTAAAGTGGAGATTTTCTACTAAAGTCATGCACCCCTGCCTTGCCGTTCCATTGCCTTGCCAGCACTGACCGTGCCTTTCTTTGCCTACCCTTCCTATGCCTTTTCTGGTGCCTGCCTACTATGTCCTTGCCTGTGGTTCCCATGCCTTGCCTACCCCTGCCTTCCTGATTCCTCTTCCTATTTCCTTGCCTGCCTTTGCCCTGTCCTTGCCGTGCTTAATGCCTTTGCCTTGGCAACCTCTCCGCACCACTTTCTATATTGATTGTGCCTTATAACTGTATGACTCATTCTCTGCACAGCTTTTCGCATTTGCAACGGAAGCCATGTTTGCGGGTTTTAAGCTTCACCATAATGTTTACAATTATTTTAAATTGATATTTGAATCATTCGAATTACGTCACTTTGTTCGACTGCCGCTTTCAAAGCATTTAAAGCTCCAGATACATGCCATAAAGTTAGATTTAGAGAAGGAAAATTCTTGTTCGAATTACGGAGCTGTTTAAGTTAAGGAGGTTCGAGTAATAGAGAATGATTTATGAGAATTAGGAAATTTTTACTATGTCGGAAAGAGTGTTCGAGCTAAGGAGAGGTTCAAGTAATAGAAAGTCGAGTTATAGAGTCTACTGTACAATATGTTCATGTAGAAACCATGTCTTCTGAGAACAGTTAACGTTCGATCAACTAAGGAAAGAGAATATAATTATATGCAATTTTCGAACACAATGAAAACATTCTAAGAGTTTTGTTTTGAATGTTCTAAACGTTGCTGTCTTGGCTGATAATTGGGAGATGACCAATTACTTTACCATCATCCTTTTCTTCACAGCCACTGCATACTTTAAAGTTTATTTGTTGGTCCTATGTATAAATAAGGAAAATATAAAGACATTACATGTAACATGTTTTTTGAGGAAATAGTTGATGATTATTCGGGAGTGGTGTTCGGTGGATTTTTATCCTTGTTTAAAGAACTCAAGGTGTGAAAAAAGGATGACTGTTGTTAGCTGTTTGTAGCTTTTGAGGAAGTATTTTATTTTATGGCCACTATATTGTACGATATATACTTCTGGAACATATTGACATGAATCTAACGGTCTCTATTGATAACATATATTTAATGGCTTATGAACTCATTTACATAAGTTTGTTGACTCTTTGTGTTTACATTTTAGCTGGTCGCTACAGAAAAAGGCGCCTGGTCAGGTGAATGATATAAGCCAATACAAAAAAGTCAGATAATTACTGTGCCAGGTAATAAGACAATTATAAAAAAAAACATCGTGGGAATAGTATAGTCACGCGCACATCAGTTGAAATTGAAATGAGCGCATGTGCTGGTTTGTAAGCGGGCACACCGAGAAGGATGGTGTTTTTCGTTATCATGTATGAACTCCGATTAGCTTTTCAACCCTTTATGTACTGGTTCGTTAGGTATCAAGTTTTCCTGCGACCGAGTGGGAAAAAAATTGATATGTGGGAAAAAAAGCTGACATCAGCAATCAGTTTTCTAAGAACGTGTAATTTTCGCGGCTGACTATTATGAGCCAATTGAATTGGTTTGCAAGTGACTTTTTGTTCGCTGAATACTTCTTTGGGATAATACAGATGGTGAGTAAAAACAATTCTTAAAGAAAACAGGACTTCTTATTCTTTGTTTAGTTACACGGTTGCCATAGAAACCTTAAAAATGGAAATTCAAACTCAATGTTGCTAATAAAAAACACTAAACGTCACCAAGTTTTTTAAGAATAAAAAACAAAGTAAATTTGTGGTGAAATTACTCACCATAACCCCCTCCCCACTTACCCTGCACAGCATCAATAGGTTTAAAAGTTTAGCTTGATACTGTCAGTCCCTTATATTCAGATTTAGAAAACGTTTGTTCTAAGATTTAGCCACCATGTTTTAAGGCAACAAAAGTGAGAAAAAAACGTGCTTTTATCTTGATTGCAAGTGATCCAATTCCGGTTATGTCACCACAATTTCGTTCCTTTTTTGCGCAAATTTTTACCCAATTAAGTAATATTATGCCATGAGAGTGTAAACTACGGACATACAGATTTCTGTTCCAGTTTTTTTATTATCTTAGGTCTTTATAGGTGTATATCTTCATGTTTGAACGTAGGTAGGGGAGAAGCGTTTTCTCCCATCTAAAGCAACTGATACTAGATTTAAAATCAAATATGTTTAATTTTGGACCTTACATGTATTTTCTTAAAAGCAAGTCTACTTTTTGCTCTAGTACGTGAGGAGTTGCAAAAATACTGTCTCCAGATCGACAGAAAAGTTGCTTAACATTTGCTTAGCAGAAAGTCGTACAATTTTGAAAATTACCAAAAAACCTTGGTGTTATTATTTAAAACTCAAGGTAATTTCTGTTTAGATTAATTAAATTGGTACAAAGCATTACCCCAAAGACACAAAAAGCAGTCAAAACCAACGCTTGCTACTCCAAGAAATAATGTGTTGGTTATATCCAATATTACATGTATTAAAGTTGCTTAGTAAACCTGTAGATTTTATTACAGTTACTTATAAGCTGATTGCTTTTTTTAAAAATATACGTGTATCACGGCTACAGAAAGCAAAAGCAGGGGCTGGAGATTTTTGCTCATTCTTTTGCTCTCCAACTAATACAAAATATTTATCCGGGTCATTATTCGCCAAACCTGAACAGGGTAAAGACAAATAAATGGAAAAGATTATTGAACTTTAATAAAATATAGATAGTTCGAACATATTTTTCTTACATCTCTCATACTTCCAAAGTTTTTGTATCAAATAAATTTAATAATTCTTTTCTGCTATTATTCGTTTTATTAAATGATATTTACGTTACTGTCCTTTTTATTTCTACATCGGCAAAACGCAGGATACTTGTATTTACCCTTGTCGCACTCCCTTTAACTCTCTTATTCTGTCAGTCCCTTTTACATTTTTCTTTTTCATAAGGGGACACATCCGAAGTTCCTCTAACATCATACGCGCTGTTGCTTCTTTTACCGGTAATAGGATCGATGGCGGGACCTAAACCTATTTTTTTGGATTTTTTCGGTGCGCATTTTGCAACAGCGTCAGCCATTTTGGGACATTCTGTAACTTTACAAGTCCAACAATTGGCCTCGTACAGTTTGGATGAACCTTTTTTTAATTCCGTTGTTCCACAGTGCCAAGTCAGCGTATTAACAATTTTTATGATGTTCTCGTCAAACTTTGATTTATCTGTAAAGTATTCTTCTTTTGCTTCCTTTTTCAAACAATTGATAACTTCATTCTGTAAAAAAGATGATCTTGGCGCCTGTTTGTCTGCAAATCCTTCTGGACGAACGACAAGTTTAACTTTCTCCTCTGTAGCGGTATTCTGCTGCAACAAAGTATTTAAAATATATAGATACTGTCTCGAAAGTGGTTGCATACCTATCCCAAGAAACTTGTCCCATGCAATATAAATCTTGTCTAACTTTGCTCGATGTGTGTTGATGTAGTTGTTAATCAGTTCTGAACAAGACCCCCCACCACATTGATTTTTTACAGAATGATTCGCTTTACAACATGGAGTATTGTAAGAAAACAGGTACCAATTTGGATTCTTGCTTTTTTCTTTTTTAAAGTTGTCTATCTTGCTCTCTAATTTCGGCAGTAACATTGCTTCTGTGTGAACACCTGTGGGTCCACCGATAATAGCTGCTAAATAATTATTGCCATCAATTATCTTATCTGCTGGAAATGCTGTGGGAGGTGGATCTAGCGTAAGGGTAGGCGCATCAGACAAATAAAAAACAGCATATTGGCGTATGCGTTTAGAACTTTTAGCCGGTGGCTCCCCGTCGTTGTCCCCACCATCAGTACCTGATGCAGCTGTAAGTTGAGTAGCAAGAGGTGAGAACGTTTTGCTTATCTGTTCAAATAAGTTCTCAATAGCATCACATGTTACGAGGTTGTTATTTAGATGCACACACGTGATTGCAAACACAATTAAGATGACGTTCTTCATTTTAAAATCTCTAAAAAAAGTACAAAAACAATGTTATATTTTCAGTATGTAACATGGGAACTTGATGTTGATGGGAACTTCGCGATTTTCGATTTTTGGATAATTTGATTTCTATAAATCGCGAAAGTTTATTCTGGCGAAATATTTCTTATAACACATCGCAAAAGTTTATTCTTTAATAAAGAAAATAGATCCAGGGAGATCTCCTATGAAACATGCTGTCGTGTGATAAATTGCAGGACGAAATGAGAAACGGTCTTATTTGCAGAATAAGGCGTGCAAGTTAGCGAATATTTTTCGGAAAAATAGTCAGGAGATTGTGGCTCTATGTGAAGGTGCTAAATATCCAATAAAAACGTTTATTTCTATCCATTTTATTCATTCTTCGTATTCTCTCGAGGTGTAACAGAAAAAAAGTCTGTTGAAAAAGAATGAATTGCTAACAATAAAAGAATAAATACGAAGAAAAACATTTATGCGAAACGTAGCAGATAAAAACATGTTAAATTCATTTTATTTATTGCCAGTTAGCTGAGATGACGATGACAATAATGATGACGATTCGGACCGCGACATCGATGACAGAAATGCATTTGATGTATTTAAAACTTATTAACTTGCTTTTCTTGCTTCACTTGAATTTCTACATCCGTTTAATGACATAATGTGAAATAATAGCTACATAGTTTTTTTTTTTCGTAATATCCAAGAATTTGCGAAAGTTGATTCTCGTAAAAATTCCGAAATCGGCTAATTCGCGAAACTTTCTAAAAATTTTGCGATTATTTAGTTTCGGAAAGCTTTGTTTCGTGAAAGATTATACCTTTAAAGTTGATATTTTTCTTAAAATATATCCTCTATGGTAACTAAAACGAAAAAGAGGGACATTTTTTGCCATATCTCAGTTCAACAGCCAATTGCATGGGAAGACCCCCATGACTTACCAACACAAAACGCCAAGAGTGCAAATACAACAATTTCTAAATTATTTTAGCCTTCTTAATGACATTGGATTATAAATTAACGGGATGCACAATGGGAACAAAAAATATATCTCACTCACCGTATTTGTTCTTATTCTGAGCAGCGTGATAAGCAGCTACATTCCAACCTGGGACAATAGTCAAATGTGAATTACAACTCCAAAGTTTGATTAAAGGTTGATCAGCTACCCAAAATGAAGACGAAACAGATACAATGGCAGTCTGGATCATGTCAAACCATGTATACATACAGAGAGAAGGAGAAAAACTACAGAAAAATTGAAAAACAAATCGAATTTTAAAAAGAATTAATTTACACACAAATATTTACCTTTTGCGTTCACGACGATATATGATGAGTAAATCATACCTAAATATTTCAATTTTATTCTTATTTTGCAATTTCATACAGAAGAATATTTACTTCTATGTTTATGAGCAACGCAAACAAATTGATCTCATTGAACTCATCTTCTAACAAAATCTACAGATTTGTGCAGCATGTTCCCTTAATAAGGTAACGTAAAAGAAGGCGAATCTAATGAATCGAATCTAAAAACTAACTTTTTTTACTTTAAATAATACCATTGCAAAGTCAGATATAGCTTGTATTGCCGAGTGCAACTTAGATTAACAACAAAAGCAATGAATATAAAACGCATACATACCCCCCAAAAAAAAGAAAAAAAGAAAAATGTGAAACTAGAATGCACAAAATTTAGAAACAGAAGCTACTTAAATAATTACTTAAAACATTTAAACCTATTTTAAAAGCGAATATTTACATAAAATGTTGATAAACTAATTTTTTGAACTGAAGCAAATCATCGCAACAACGTATATTTAATGGTAAGTCATTGTATAATGCTGCACCAAGATATTTGAAGGATCTTTTTCCGAATTTCAATTTTATACGTGGTAATTTCACCAACATATTTTAATTCCGTGTGTTAATTGAATGCTCGTTGAATGCTCGTATGATACTAATAAGATAGAACGGAAAAGCGTGAGTGTTTGACTGACCTTGACGGATGGGAGCTAAAACTATAGCATAACAGGTTATAAGTAACCGCGCAGTACGGAACCTAAATTTTCTACGTGTATAAACTACGTTACAATTTTGACATTGGGATGGTCGAGGCCAAAGCTGTTTGCTTTTTGCCTGACTGAGTGACTAATTAGTTAAAATAAACAAAATGTCAGTCCATACGGTATGGTATGTCGTCACTACTATGACGTCAACATCGCCATAGCCGAAATGGAGAGGGCTGCGAGCCGTGGTTTCTCGCTGTAAAAAGATTAGAATCTGAACGAATTTATTAACGTGCTGCGTCTCCAAGTTCAGTATCGTCTTTTTTCCCGGAACGTCGACATCATTCGCTTGACTTCCATTTTACGTCAAATTTTACACTCAGTCACGCGACTTATCTGATTAACCCTAGATTCGTGCCTGAACGGATCCAGGGTTAGTCAGATATGTTAAGATCCCTATCCATTCTTCATGTCTGTCACATTAGCTATTTTTTACCCATTTCAGTATATTTAATGCTAGCATCAGCAATTTTTTTCACCAAGTTGTTACTTGGTCCGGGCAACACTTGGTAATGTTCGTGGTAATTTTCGAGTCTATGAGCAAAAATTCACTATTTAAGATGTTGGCTGTCTCAACCTGTTTAGGGTGACGTCAAGAACTGGGCACACAAGGAACGTAAAAACAAAAGGCACGTAGGCGCGAAGTCACGTTGAGTACTACATCATCATCAATTGTAAAATGTAAGAAAATTTAATTAAAAAAAATTGTTAATGGAGTGCACAGAATTTTTCTGAATCTAAATAAACCTCAAGGCCAAGCTTCTCTGTTCACCCTCGTGACAGCAACACGAATGCAAGGATTTCGAAATTGAAGAAATTTGACTTGAATGCCAATTTACTCCATTAAGCGCGACATCCCCACCACTTTTTTCAAAAGGCAATAATCGAAGACTATCGCAATTGCGATTCTATTGCGTTAATTGCGTTCATTCTGTTCACAGATCAACAGATCATCGCCGACAAGTGGATTCCGTGTGTTTTTATATGCGTGATAACCTCTGGTGTAAAAACTGTACTTGAAAACTGTGAAACGCTTCTTGTGTATATTTGTTAATGGAATATCGAAAGGGGTATCACCTTTTTTTCAGCTGCATGTAAAGTTTATATATTTGTCTTGAATTAAACCTCGCCTATAACGGCAAGCATCGTTCGCAACATTCCTATCGAACGTTTATTTGATTTTCGAATTTTAACTTTGAGCTTTCTTACAGCTTTTAACTTTGAAATTGATTACACCAGGTTTTAGCCTGTGACTTACGTTTTGAACATACATTTGTTGACAAAAAACGTTTAGTTAGTCATGTCACTCTCAAAACACCAGAATCTGACAATGTTTCGACCAATCTGATTGGCAACAAAAAAGGAGTAACCATGGGCTTTATACAGCACGCATAACTTTTAACCACATAGCAACCATAATGGTAGCTATAAATGTAAATAAAGAAAATTGCCAAAGAATCGATAAAACATTGCTATATCAAACAGACTCAAAAATCAAGTTACAGTACATCAAAAATTTGGAACAATGGTATAATAAACTTTAAATCGAACGTGTTCGTTCTCTGTCAAATCATGATTCCTACTATCTTGTCTTCAAAAATAATCTTGTTTTCTACAAACCCTAACAAGCTAACTATCATTTAATATATATAATAATAAATGTTTAATTTATCTCTTCAGAGAAATACTACCGTCGGTCAGAGTATAAACATGGCAAGATCGACCGATACTTTCGACCTAGGTAACGTGATTTTTCTTACAACTGGCCGATAAATGACCAATAAATTAAAATAAAATAATAAGAAATATAATCACTGAATATTAACAACCTGGTGTTCAGGGTGGTTATGTTGTGTTTTAGATAAACATTTTCAGCTTTCTAGTGAGTTTATCAGCCAAATGATAATATTTAAAACTCTGAAGAAATAGAGATTTTTGAAATACAAAGTTACATATTCGAGTTATGTGAAATGAACCTATATTGAAGCTGTTATGAATTTATAATTTGATAATATCATGAATCTTTTACGTTATGTAAAACTCAACTGGGCGCTCTGTATCAAAATAACATAGCCCATTATTAATAAATTTAGAGAATTTTCCTTTATGACTTTCGTAATACTGCAAAGAGCGATGCTGTAACTATAGTGAAAGATTACCAATATTCAAACATTAAGAAAATTAGGTGGAATTTCTGACTCAGTTCAGACAAAAAATTGCACTATGCGTGAAAATATAAAATAATTCTCTATTTCAGCTAACTCAGTATTTTTCACATGACACCACACTAACATATTATCATTTTCAGCATGCCTTTTTACCTTACTACGCCAAATATGTTTAAAACGAAGCAGTATTTAAATTTGAGCCATTTCTGGTCATTATGCCAATTTTATATCACCATCATGTTCAGTAAGGTTTTTTGTTAAGTGGATTCACTATAATCAAGCTATGTTTCTTGAAATTACACTTTTCTTATGGTTTTTTAAACCCTCAAAAATCCTAAAAAATCCATAAGTTTTCCAAATCTGTGTAAAAAAAATCAATCTAATCCTTTGATTAATTTCGGTCAAAAACAGTATAGCATGCTTTAATTTTTTTCTATACCAGAATAATTCTCAGTACAAAGAAGGCTTTTTTAAAAATGATCACCGCAGGAGACTTTCTTAAAAAATCACTCTTCTCCGGGGCGTGTTCAAATATGGCTACGTACGTTCGTGCAAGTGTAAAATCCAACACAATAAATTAAAAATACGTTTGTTGCGCACGCGAGGCCGCTGTCGGAAAAACTCATCAATATTAAAAATGTCAATAGCTGTCAATTATAGCACTTAGTATTGTGTAAATATTATTTTTGGTGATTGTACAAGTAGTTTTTCTGCTATGTTATAAAAATTAATGCATATAAAAAGTATTTTTATAAATAATATTTGTAACCATAATAAGGATCACATATTAGAAACAATATTAATTATACAAAAAGTACGTATTTATATACAATACATTTGGATTATCGAGTGCTTTAAATGCATTATTGATACCGTGGAGAAAGAAAGAAAACACGCACACACACATCCGATGAAATAGTCGAATAAGTCATAAATCAAGCTCATTCCATCTCTAGCCAAACTTTGGTGTAAAATCATACAGAATGCAGATGAAAGGTTGGAATTTGACTTCAGTTTTGTTGCTGTTGCCTGTCCTGAATTGTACAATACTCAGATTACCAGATTGTGGTAAATTCGATGGAGCTTGGACGAAATTCTATCCAGGAAAAGTCTTACGAAAAAGTAAACATTCGCTTGTTCATCATGTTACCTTTGAACAGTGTGTTGAAAAATGTATGTTCTATCCTAAATGTAAAAGTATCAGTTTAAAAGACGAGGAAAAGATGTGTATGATACATCACAGCCGACATAATGAAAATGGAACAAACCTGGAAGTGGAGAAAGGCTGGACTCATGTTGAAACAGATGATACTTTAAGAAATGTAAGTCGTAGTTCTAGGATTTTATTTTCTTATTGCTGTTTTCAATTAATTTTCATGCCCAACTGCGGCGCACTTTTTTACGTTTTATCAAGTAAATGATTTTAAAGATACTATTTCGGTTTGTCTGTTCATTATTGTGGAAAGTTTATCATTTCTTGACTAAACTATATGTTGAAGAAATGATAAACTTTCCAAAATTATTTTTTTACTTTAAAGCTTACGTCCCACTTTGAAATAAGTTGATTTCATACAACACAACTTAAAAAAGTTGTTTGGAATTGCCATATTTTTTAAAAAATAGTAATCGGTCCTATAGAATTTTGGACTGATTTTGGAAGTTCTATTAATTATGCATGATCGACATCATCCAGTAACTCTGAGTTTGGCACATGCTTATAGTTTAAAGGCTACAAGGGTTACCAATAATTTCAGCTATTCAATTTAGCGTTTTAAACATTTGCCATAAATATTTATAATTAACATAAATGACCTGATACACTTGTATAACATCACTGAAATATACCTTTTAATATCAATAAAATTTCTTAAAATATGTTTAAAATATGGTTATAATTTCTTACAATAGACCTTTTTACGGATATTGATACTATTTTTAAATTTATGACTTCGGAAAATCAGGGTATCTTAAATTAAAACAAACTTTGAACAAAGTTGCTTTTAATGTGTACTGTTGTTCTGTGGTTTTTATTGAAGAATAATTACTGTTATGAGAATTAATGATCGTTGTGGTGTGAGCATGTAACAATGCTCGTGAATATCCAGAAAAATATGCCATTAAGCCACACATCACTGCATTTAATGGGAGTTTAGAGCTACGTTTTTACACTTGTACAAACCCTAAGTTATATACTAAGTGGGGGTCCGCTTGTAACAGAAAGTATTTTGTGTTTAAAAAACATCATGTAATCTATTCAAATCATTTTGAATATGGAAAACCGACGGATGCAAGTCCTTTACCCACATTGTATTTAAAAGATTATGGTACAGATTAAAACTCAAAAAAAAGAAAAACACCAAAAAAAAGAGTTTTTCTTCCCAACAAAAAGTGCAAAAGAGATAAATTTGTTCCATCTTCAACTGCTTTAGCTGGTGTCAAAACAGAACCAGACAATGTAAATGAAATTGACTTTGGTGTTACACTTGATCTAACTTCTCCTAAAAATGCCTCTTTGTTAATGTCACCAACCAGTTCATCAACAGATCTTTCATTATTATCACCAGCTAGTGAGACAACTCTGTTATCGCCCACTTGCTAAACCTCATCAATGTCTGCTTTAGAATTACATATTCCAATGTTATCACCAACTAGTACTACCAATATTTTATTGCCTACGTTGTCCACTGCATCCACAACTTCCAGCAGATTGTCATTAAATACAATTTATACAAGAATGTCATGGGATTGCATCCACAGTAACAAAAAATTTATAAAATTGTACACGGGATGTCCATCATCAAAAGTTTTTCGATTGATTGTTGAGCATGTTCGGCCGAAACATTTAAGCTCCAATATTACAAAGGTTACAATTCTGTAAAAATTAACAATATCAGTATAGTCAAGTCAAAATTGTTTTGTCAAAGAAAACCTGGTTCAAGCCGTTCTCTAAGCTTAGAGAATAAAATATTAATGACGTTGATGAGGATAAGACTTGATGCGCCTGTTGCTGACTTAGCGTTCAGATTTGGAATATCGACTGAAAATGCCTCCGACATTATTACAACATTCATCATTTTTCTTAGTTTGGAACTTGAACAACTAATATATTGGCCAACACCTGATGAAACACTGGATTTTTCTGCTACTTTCAACAAATGTGAAGGTATTGGTCACTGCACTGAACAATATGTTGAACATTAAAAATATGTTGCAGCACAATACCAAACATACAGCACCTACAAAAGCCGAAACACGTTAAAAAAAAAATATTTTGTACAAAATCGGGGTCAATCTCTTACGTATCTCCTTCCTATGCTGGATCTAGTACAGATCGTTTATTGCTGATGATACAAATGTTGCTTCAAAATTTCATCCTGGTTTTATGGTTCTTTTTGATAAAGGTTTCAATGTGCAAGATCTATTTTTGCCGCACCAAGTAACATGTGTTCTACCGCCTTTTGTTCGCGAAAAAAGAAAATTTACAAGATCAGAAGTTTATCATGGTAAAAGAGTAGTACGCGCAAGAATACACATTGAAAGAGTTACTGCACGGTTGAAAGAGTTCCGATTATTGGAAAACATATTACTAATATCAATTATCGATATGTGTGATTACATTTGGACAATTCCTGCAGCTATTGTTAATATGCAACCCCCATTAGTAAAGTTGTTATGGCCCCAATTGATTGCAGTGACATAAGGCTTCTTGACATATTATCAACAAAAAGGCTTTTTTAAAACCACAAATTTATAAAAAATGCTAATTTCGATCATGTTTTTTACAAGCATATACATATTATTAATTATTAAATTATTATTACTTATTGCATGAAACTTTTGCAGTCATTTCAATTTCGCAATTTTATGTTTTTTTTAGAAAATTTAGTTGAGAACCATTTTATAATGCTTGTGATAGCTGTCGTTGGAAAATAAATCGTGGACAATATTTTGTTGTTGTGACAATATTCCAAATTAATTTCGAATTTGATTATTCTCCTCTTATATAACGCTGGTGATAAGCATATACATGGCAAAGTTCTTGCAACATCATTTACTATTTCTTTTAAAATATCCTTGCATGTAACAATATCATGTATTCTTTTTTCAAACATTGCAAAATATGCATATTGAAAAAACCCTCCAAAAGTGGAATAACATTAATGAATTCTGAATCTTTAAAAACTGTCAATGTAGCATGACTCTTTGGGTAGATAAACAACAAAATTTGTGTGTGGAGAACCAGTAACAAACATTGGATGCTGTACTTGAATGTAAAGTTTAACCTTATTCAGTCCGGGGTTTTTCGTACATACTTTGACTGGGGGGGCGGGGGGAGCAGAATCCCCCCTCCTCAATATATTTCCATAGGGTCGTTCAGATTAAAACTTGGAAAACTTATAGTACGTCATAAAAGGAACAAAATGGCAGCAATAGATTTTTACTTGCGTCAGCACATTTTCTGTGACCTCATCAGAAGCCTAAAATTTGGTAAAAATGCCACTATCTGCTTAAAATTTAATTACTTTTGTTTCAGAGCGAATTTTTGCATTCTGTTTGAAGTTTCTTAAAGCTAAATAAAAGTTACTTAACATATCTTCCGGTTTTTACGTGGATCGCATAAAAAATTGCCAAAAATTGACCGAGAATCCGTCTTTTTCCGATTTTTGCGTAAAATACTACAAACTCGGGAAATCGGATTAATCACGTGTCTAAATTATGCAAAATGATTCTTCTTAATACAATAAAGTTGCTTTGCAAGTTTCAAGTTCTAATGATAATCCTAACAGAAGTTATTAAATTTTCCCCATTATCAGGATTTCATAGAGATTTTTAGGGGTAGTTTCGAGTAATGATTGATTGATTGATTTATTTTATTTACCGTCGGTTATTATATACAATAGTTCTTTAAAAAATTAAAATTTTGCAAAAAACTAATCAAAACCGACCAAATATTTTTATATATTTAGAATTTAGATGAAAACTATAATAATTAAATAATGAATAAATAATAAATAAAAAGATAAACATTTCGCCTCTAACATTTTCGTATTGATTACGCAAGTTATGGAATCAATTGCCGACACACTGTGCATGAACAGTGAGAGCCATTCCATTTTTTAATCATTTGCTTAAATTTAACTAGACCTTCACAACTTTTCGTGTGAAAAGAAAGTTTATTCCAAACTTTTGGGGCTAAACATCGCAAACTGTTTAGACCAAAGGTGCTTGTTTCTACACTGATGGTTTTTAGGTTGTTCATGTTTTGACTTCTTCATGGTCAATATCAAGACAAATAAATTTGGCATGCAGGCGTCTAATAGATATTTATTGAAACTCAGTAAGTTTCATAGCCATATAACATAGCAATAATGAGTTATTAAAAAAACAGTCAGGGGTATCCCCCCCCCCCGGACCGAATAGGGTTAAACTGTATACACCAGATTTTAATTCTAAACATGCATCTTTCTGTTTTACATACTCTTCAATAGTTTTGTCCCGATGATTAAACGGACACTTAATTTCCAGACTTCCAGTTGCAGCAGGAGCATTGCACCAGTCCATCTACACTAGCACCAACTATATGTTACCTCTGATGGATCTTAAGTCCAGATTCTGTACATTCACATTCACGCACGAATCGCTTTGTTATAACCCAAAATTTTTCCAATCAAATTTCAACAGATAATTGTGATGGGTTTTTATTTTTTGACAGGGAAATAACACTTTGTAAAACAGATGCTGTGATCATACCATGGCGGTAATTTAGTGCTTATTACTTGCTTGACTTTTCGTCACATCTTCAATAATGTTAATATGTTTCTTTGTTCTGTTTTCTGCAAGCGTAGCAAAAAATTCATTTGGCGATGATGATTGTTTGCAGATGTCTTCCATAGTCAGTAGTTTCACATTTAATAGATTTTCTGGTACAGAGTTGTAGCTATGGTCATCTTCAAAGTGAACATTCTTTCGAAAATATAAAACAGAAGCCTGTCCATCAGTAGCCGATGCTAATTGATCTTAATTAATATTATTAGCTGTACGTTGATGCATAACACGAAGATCAAACGAAGTTCGTGGTACTTTGACATGGTCTGATGGATGCACAGGATGTGGTCTTTTAAAAGACATTGACGACATTTTTGCAGGAAGATGAACTTTTCGTCAAACTTTAGCCACTGTTTTGTTCTAGACATTGAGATATGTTATTGAACTCAACATTTTTAACATGTCCAGCATTCCTTAAATTCTCTCCCTCTTTTAAAGCTCTGACAGCCAGACTTTTTTGTGCATACTCCAGAAGGCATTTGGTAGTGATATCAGGACAGTACACGTATTCAGTCATCCATCCAGTGGTTATCTGTTCTGGAAAGGTTATTTTGATACATGTGACAGTTAATTTAAAGACACGTCGGTTTTGAATGTCTTTTTGTTTTCTTTCCAACGATTAAGATACAGGGGGATTAAGCAAGTACCCCCCTTAAAGGACCCCCTAGCTAACAAATAACTCCTTACGTTCTGAACACTCCACTTGTTTAATTCTTTTTGTGAATATACCATTGTTAGACAGTTTCATACCAATGTTTACAGTACGTTACCTTTGCCGAAATTACATAAGATACCCTGATTTTCCCATACTGCATTGCGCAGTCATAAATTTCAAAATGGTAGCACTATCAGTAAAAAGGTCTATTTCTTATATTATAGCTATAAATGTATAATTTCAACATCTAGCATGTGCGTCATAACCTCATAATTTACTGCATGGCTATAATAGTTGAATAAAATCAAACGAGTTTGATTTTAATAAAATTGTTGGCGATCAGGTTTCGAATGCCTTTTGTTTGTGTGACAATAGATCTATTATCTGCTACCGTTGTTGTGGCAACGATTATTTGAAATGAAATGAAATTATAACGATATTATAACAAATTATAAGTACATTGTAGAAAAATTGTGACTATATTATATAATATATATTTAATCATATTATACAAGTGTATCCTGGCCCTAAGCATTTTTGCATATTTTTGTGTTGAGATCTTTGATATATAACGTCTGTGATGTGTCATGAAGTATTTTGCTAATTTATTTGTATTAGCTAGAGCGTTTTTTGTATTTCTAAAATAATCATTGAGATTTAATTATTTTTATGTGTTTGCTTGAATATATAATTTCGCTTCTGTCAATATAGAAATGTCAATATAGTATAGAATATTTTTGCAGATATTGTTTTTTAACTTTCGCAAATCAACTTCCACAACCCAAAGTTTTAGGAAAATAAAAAAGTTAGCACATAGTCACAATTTGGAATAAAAATTGGATGAAGTTATTTAGTTTACAAGGACGGCATAATTTATTTCTAAACCTGAAAAGTGGAACTTTTTAAAGGGGTTTGCAAAAAGGAATCTTTTCCTCCAATTTTCTCTCGACCATCTGTTAACCGATGTGTCATACTCACAACAGGCCTGTGCGGCGTAAAAAGTCGGTTACCAAAAGCGTTCTCTAAAATTTAGGGGGTAGTGGGGTAAAGTTCGTTAATATATTATTTAGCAATTCCAATTTTCTAGCTTGGTGCTTACTGTCAAGTAAACCAACCATGTCAACATGGGAGATGTAAAGATACATGCGAGCCAAAACAATATAAGTGTCAGTGCGACAGTAAGAACATATTACTCCTTCTAACCATGTCTTTTTCTGTAAATTTGCGAATGTGATGTGACTATTTAACCTTGTAGTAATGTAGGCTTTAAATAGCGACACTTAGATTAATAGAATGCCTAATATTGTCAAGACATATGGTACAAGTATTTAAATTTACTAAGTTAGACAGTACGTTAGCGTATTTGCCACTTCTGAGGGTAAATTTCAATAACGTTGTGTATCAAGCCATCCATCAGCCATTTTAACGAAATAGAAACATGAAAAGTTCATACATTGAAACAAATATTCAAGTCATATTGAAAAAGAATAGGAAAAAAACTCCCTGTGCATGTGGCATATGAAGAGACTTACCACTTGAGATAAGAGTTTTGAGTCTTCCCTCGTGATTATGACTTATTGTTTCAAAAGATCTGTTTTACCTCGTAATACCAGATAAAGTCTGAATTTGCCAGTGGTCTTTTATGACGCTCACCCCGGATGAATAGGGTTATAGTGGATCATATAAAGCAAATCATGGGGAACGAAATCAGCCCAACCTACTCTGTTGGAATCTGGCTCTATTATTAAAAAAACTAAATTTTGCATAAACAAGTACACAAGAACTCTCACTTTGGTGTGTTTAGATCACATTTGGAAACCCCAAGCAACTAATGTCTGCTTTGGTGCGAAAGGTGACAGCTATGGTCGGTTTACTTTTCGTGATAGTGGAAGACTCGTCAAGTTAAAGCTTACACATCGTGGGGAAGAATTAATAAATTGTCGGGAAGATATAAAAAGAACACGATGGGGCTGTGATGCAAATATGGAAGTCATTTATATTGCTATTACAAATGAAAACAACAGCATTTTTTTTCCAAGACAACCTCCAACAGAAACCTATTACACGCTTCCAGGGTTTAATGGAAATTCAACATTCCTTGTATTTGAAGGCTACAATAAATCGATAACAGTTGGGGAAGAATTCAGAATCTGGTATATTCAGGATTTAGAAAAGAAATACGATCAGGATAATGTTGGCATGTCATGCGCAGACGTCAGTGCGATAATTTGTGATTAAATCTTATGTGTGAACAACATTCAGTTTTGACTATATGTAAAAATGTTTTGTTTTAAAAAAGATTGACTGCACGAATACATGTTATATCAAGACTGTGCTTCTAACAAATCGAGTTTTTATATGTCAACAAAAAAGCATTGTGTATAACTACTATTTACTGCACTGTTATTGAAAATATTATCGTAATGAAAAGGCCTTATTACGAATTTCATTCTATGTCCAAACCTTTGTTATTCTTTCTAAGTTCTACTGTAAAGTTTGAAAGAATAAACTAAGGGTAACAGGGTATTGTTTAGTATAACAGTCCTTAAAAATGAATTTAAAAAAAATATAAATGCGATATATACTTATTTGTATGTTAATAATAAAATAATAAATGTTTATAATAAATTTTGGGTTTTTAATATGCTACTAAATTAATGCTTTTATCTTCGCATAGTTATATTGAAATTTAACTCAGACTGCTAGAAAAAATTTAAGTCGAAAGCTCGAAAAATCTCTGTGACATTGGAACTGCTTGTGATTTTCGGTTTTCGTCCAGTGGTATTGCACTTTGTTATTTGGAACTTTCATGTGGTAGATTGGTGGAGATTTCATGTGGTAATCTTCATCGTGATGTGTGATTCGGCGCAGCGTGTTTTGATAATACTCATCGAGGCGTATTATTATTCTGAGTATTTATACAGGATATAGCCACTTCATTGTTGGAAACACTGTTATCAATGTTGGTCCTGTGTTCTAAATGTATACATAACTATACACCTACATTGCCTCCCCAATTTCCCTCACATGGCATGGGTTGACCTGTAGCTGTGGTAAAGACACCTGCTAAACATGCCCGTGCTGTGGACGGAACCACGGATCTGTGATTACGAAGCGAACACCATAGGCCATGCGCCAATTTATAAAAGTTGCTATATTTTAAAGAATTTAATGTGCACAAAAAAGATAAAGCTTATGGGGCGACGTTCCTGCATTTTCTCTGTGAATTTCGTTAAAAATGGGCATGGTTCAATCGCTGTAAAGTGGATTGTTTCAAGAGCAAAGGAGAGCTTTAGATTTTTTATACAGAGGATACTATGAATATTGTTGCAAGCCGTCTATCCAGTAGGGGTGAATGTTAATTCAGCTTTTCTGCATAATATTTTCAAATTTAACGGCGGGTCACTTACGGGTTATCTCGTGTTTTCTATATATGCGCTATGATTTGTCTAGATCTATTGCTCTTCACTTTATAATGGTTACGTAATAGGGAAGTCAATGTGGTTCATTGTGAGTCTCTATATATTAAAATTATATCCATATAAAATCCAACGTTTAAGTTTTTATTCTGTTGACAGTTATGCTTACTCTACATTTCTTAAATATTGTTAGTTGTATAATTTGTTGTTATAATTGAAGCCATGCCCAGCTGGGTGCAGTCTTCATACAACTTTGTTCAAACATTATTAAAGTTATTATCATTTTCACTTTTGATTAAGATGTTCGACGCAAAAAGTATATGGAAAATATGTTCAAACTACATATCTGAACATTCGTACTAATAGCGGTAGTTAAATGCATTAGTATCTGCTATTTTGCAAGATGTTTTGCAGCAGATATGCCTGTATCTTTATGAAAGTCTTTCGATCTTTACTATGTTTAATTTTGACTAGTCGATTCTAGCTATGCTAAAATGGATCTGCCGGCTTTTCCCATTTAGTTCTTAGATTATTTTGTTTGTTAATATTGTTAATATTTCATATTTTTAAATGGGAGAAAAACGATTGTATATAATGGACAGAAATAAAAGGTTATTATTTTATGATTGTTATTACATCCTAAACCTATGCCCATACTATAGAGCCCTAAGAAAATCTAAGGTTTGCAAGTAAACGCTTGTAATTAGCGTCATTTGAATTTTGATGACGTCAGCAACCCATCCACACAAACAATTGAAACCTTGTTTTCACGTTGCCCCTGTTGTGTATACCTTAAACTGCTGATGAAGAAAATGTATATTATCATGTGCTTTTAATGAACGGTTAATGAGATATAAGGGTTTAAAAATTTTGGTGACGTCAGCAACGGCCTGTCAAAACTCAAAAAAAATTTATACCTGTTGCCTTCATAGTGTAGATCTTGAAACGATGATATCATCAACCGGTTCATTCCGAAACGGATTCGGGGACCCGGGTAAAGTTATCCGGGGAAAGTTATCAAAAGTGGTCCTAGGTGGTTCCTAGTTACCACGCAGTGAAAATCATTAACGTCAACACCTCGTTCCAAGTTATTTGGCCTCAAAATTTTAAGTACACTGTAATGGCTTCATTAATTTAATATAGGAGACTAGTCGATAAGGCCCGTGGAAAAATCCACTTAGGCAGGATAACAGAGAAAAACAACCGTCATTTAAATTTTGATGACGTCAGCAGAGACATGTCAGAACACAAAATGTTTTTTTTCGGAAATGTGTATGCCTGTTGCCTTCATCGTATAGATCTTGCAACGCTGAGCAAGAAAATGTATAGGATCGTGTACTTTTGACAAACGGTTGCAGAGATATTAGGGTTTAAAGGTTTTTTAATGACGTCATCAACCCGTCCATTCCGAAACGGATTCGGGGACCCAGGTTTGGGAAAATTACCCAAATTGGTCCTAGGTGGTCCCTAGTTAACCACGCGGTGAAAAATCATTGACGTCACCACCTCGTTTCCAAGTTATTTGGCCTCAAAGTTTTAGGTGCACTGTAATGGCTTCATTAATTTAATATAGGATAATGACGTTAAAGTAGTGTTATTTTCGTCGCGTCGTAACGTCAGAAAATCTAACATATTAGACATGCATTTTTCGGCAACATCAAAGGAAAATGAAGATATACACTTTGCCTGTTACAGACACACAAACAGACACACTCTCCGTATTATTATAAGAGATAAACGTAAAAGTAGTGTTATTGACGTCGCGCCGTAACGTCAGATATTTGACATTTGTGACATAACTTTTTCGGCGAAATCAAAGGAAAATGGACACATCTAATTTGCCTGTTACAGACATACACACTCACACATACCCAGAGTCTGTATTATATCATAGAGATAAATCTTGGAGATTTATCTTGCGGAATCGTTCAACTTGTTAATTAGCAGAAAGTCATGTTAGTGGAATTCCCCCATAAAGTCGGTTTATGAAAATAGAAAAACCAAAAATTATGTTCTTTTACTGAGAATTTATTTATTTATTTATTTTATATATTTATTTATTTTTTATTTGAAATAATGTTTTTACAGGATGACATATTCAGTATGTCATATAGAAATACATTCTGTGCTGCTATCAATTAGGGTTCTGTTTGGAAAAAATAAAAAATGATAATATATATGATTATATATGATTATATATAAATATCAACACTTTAGAAAATGTCACGCTAAAAACTAACTGACAGAAGGGAAACAGAGAAAGTATGCACGCCATAGAAGTCGAAGAATTTTTTACAGTATTTTTGCAGTTCAAGTTAAAAGCATTTTTTGGACAAAATTTTAGTCGTGTTTTTTTTCTTTTTAGGCAGTACGTCAGAATACTTTAGGTAACCATTTTGTGTGATGTTGTTTTTTTTAAAAAAAGGAAAATTGCTTTTTAATGTGAGCCTTCCAAGAAAAAAATTGTTTTCACCGAGAAAAATCACTGGAAAATATTATTCACTCTAAAAAATACTAAGACATGATAACTCCCTTAATACAAATTTCCAGAATTAGGATATCACCCTTGTTCTCAACATCACGTCGTGTTATAATTTTTAAATATGGCTTACTTTGGAATTCTAAGTAATTTTGTCCAAAATAAGACGTAGAGCAGAAGCTAAAAATATGACAAAAATAAGTTAGAAGATCCTAAGAATAGCTGTGAATTGCTTGGCAGACCTGTTACATTTTAGCACTTCAATGCATAGAAAAAGGAGTTTAAAATCCAACTTGCTCCAATATGAGAACAAATAGTAGATCAATTCTAAAATCACAAATGTTTGATTTATGAGCTTTAAAAATTGTAAAACTACTCAGTTATTGAATATAACTAAAATAAGGTATAATCAATGACCGGAGACACAGGATATACGCCAGCACCACTACCCATTTTGATAAATAACTTGAATTTTTACAAGAAAACTTCACTTTGGTTCGGTATGGAATTTTATGGGACTGTTTAGGTAATAGAGACTGGGTTATGATCTTTAGAAGAAAACTGTAGCTAAATTTAAAATTCGTCATACGTAAACCTTATTTCTGAAGGAAGTGCACAATTTGGGACTTTCATTCTTCTTCATACAACAAAAAGACGTGTTACTAGTCATATTTAAAAATCTTCAGCTTTAAATCTTTGTCAAACGTTACCTTATATGGCCAGCGAAAGGTATATTTTTAAGGCTTTCCGCCATCTTCGATGGTAACCATTGTAACCAGCATGTCCAATGTTGGTATTTTTAAAGTCGCATGATGCAATGCTTTCAATTGATATATACTTTGTTTTGGAATGTTTTCAATATTATACACTTTATGTTTGAAATAATTAGTGTTTGTGTTTTTGTAGTGTTATGTTTTTCTAGGAAAAGTAATATAAATATTGACTTGCTAACAGCGGTTGCGTTTTTTCAAAAAAAATCATATTCAAAATGTTGTAAATAAAATATATATCTATATATTTATACATAACTATGGGGTGCCCCGTATGTGTAAAATTATGTTGTCTCGTCAATCTTAAATATGCTGTGTTAAGTATTCATGAAAAGTACAGTTAAAATGTCGTAAGCAGGGCACATATTTGGAATAATTGAATGAAATTTATCAGATTAGGACAAAAGAAAAGATCTTCGTGAAAAAGGAATCGATGAAGAAGTAAGGTTTCAGAAATGAAATACATTTATTTATTTATTTTATTTATTTTACTTCGAATATTTATTATACACAAAATTGCTATTTCAGCTAAATAATATTTTTGTTTTACAAGACCGTCCTGTGTTCTATATTCTACATTTACAACTAAAAATCAAATATGCAACATAAAAATTTTGAAGAGTATATAGTACAAACGTACCCAAGTAGAACAAGTTCATGATTTCCACTCGTTTCATATGTAGCTAGTTTAGAACTTTTATACCACTTTACACGACTTCGTTTTTATGGAAATTTTACATAATACATAATTATATTATATTATTATACATAATTATACTCAAAAAACAGTAAAGTAGGTTAAGTAGATTCTCAATACTTTTCTTAAATTTAACCATTTTAAGCTTTTTGATGAATTTAATTCTCCTATAAAAGAAAAAAATTAAAATGTTTCACATTTTAAAGAAAACATCATTTATCAAGAGCTTTCTTCCATGATAAAACACCAAGTTATTTTCTTTTTAAAAGGTTTGAAAAGCTTTAGCATACGAAAATTTTCTGAAAAATATATAAAGTGTTCTGCACAACTTTCCAAGTTCTTTTATATCAACTAAACTTGCATTTTTTTTAAGTTGTATCAGCAACCCCAGAACATCAGCAAAGTAGTGTCATTGTAAAACAACAATTTCCAAACTTTATTGGGTGTTATTAACACAGTCTTGTATGAAAGGTTTTACACTATGAACTTTGTTAATTGACTGCTTTTGCTTATTTATCTGACAATAAAGAAGTCCAGTAAAAAAGCATTTTGAATTTGGTGTTCAGGTTAAAACTCGGGAATTTCTAAGAAAATATTTAAAAATTAAAGATGTCTAAGAAAAATTTCCCTTTATTTCAATATCTATGAAATTCAATAGATATAATGAATATATGGCTATCAAAATAATTTTTAATAATTAATTATTTTCGCCATAGCAATAAATGTAAGGGAATTTCCACCAGAGAACTTCTACCATTACCATTATAGCAACAAATCAGGATAATTCAAAGGCGAATCCGCACATAGATGACTTTACCGTTCACCTCAAAGAACCGTTCAAAGAAATTTGGATGCCCTACACATTTTCTGGTATTAAATGCGTTCCGCTTTCACTTTGTCACCTTCAGATATGTTTTGGTAGGTGGTAGATTCTATTTTTAGGCAACAATTTAACATATTGCCATACTGGTATTATAAAGTCAAGCCTACTATATCTAAATCTTTGTATCTTTATGCATCTATTTTGTCAGAATAAAAGGTTCAAATAATGATTGGAACAAGTAAAATACATATTTTGTCTTATCACCAAGAACCATATAGTTGAGATGGATTAAGAGAGCAGGTTACAAGAACGTAAAGAAAAAGAATATTTACAGATCCTTTAGGGTTATAAAGAATTACAAAAATGTAATATTAAAAATGTTGCGAATAATCTAGGCCATTAAATAGCAAGAAATGTTTTGTGATTTTCTTAAAATACGTCAACAAGCAAATGGATTTTTTGTCTTCAGCTAAGATTGTGTTCTATAACAATGGCCCACGATAAGATAGTGAATATCTACTGGTCACTAGCAAGGTCACTGGAATGTTAAAATTGTTTTTTGAATATCTTCTGTGATACATGTGTTTTATTTGTAAAAACTGATCTTTAAAGGCCTTGGGTGCAATGCCATACTTGATTTTATACATAAACAACAGGATTTGGTGCATGTTCAGTTTGTTGGTACTCAAGGCCCGCTATTTCTCCTAATAATAATTCGGCTGTGTCATTGCCAAATATTATGTGACATGCGTAAATTTTTGTAGCCTTAGAATGATTAGTACTACCTAGGCAACGTTACAATATGTTAAATAACTGTAAATAAAGAAAAAGTATAAATTATATATATATACATATAAAGGCAATGAAAATTAAGTAATGGCTTCGCTTTGTATAATATTCCAATATCTTTGGAAATTTCTTTCTCTACTGCTTGTAATGTAAGTTTTCGTCAATAGGAACACCTTATAAGATTAGAAAGCTTTTCTTTTTTATGCTAATTTCATTTCTAAATAGAATTGGAAGTTTTAATGGTATCTGCTTTAGAATTTTCTCAGAATAGCGCATATTTTGTTATATTTACAATTAGGGATAGTTTTCTTTGCTATAATCCATTCATTAATACTACCCAGTTCTTTGTTTACCGCAGTAAAGAGTGTTTTCATAATTTTTATGACCATAGAATAAGTTAGTATCATCAGCAAAAAGAAAATAATTAGTAAGTTTTGATGCATAAGGCAAATCATTAACATATATTAAAATAAATGCGGTCCAATAGAGAGACATTTTTTAGTTCAGTCGTATTATTACCGTGATACGTACAATGCGTCTTCCCAACAATGGAGAGCGTCAATGTGAGATATCGTGCTTTATAGATAGATTAAATTGGGCACGTTAATTGACTTTATTGCCTCCGAATTTTTATGTTTATTCGATATTTTGTTGGTCATATTCACAGTCTATATGCGTCTGTATTACCGGCATCAAAACTTAACAAAAATAAAACGGGTAATGCTAAAGCGACCTTCAAGAACCCCCACAATGATAAAAAATCAGTCACCTGTGACCCCAAACCATCCCCAATAACCCAACGAATCCAAATGAACCTACAAGCATTCTTGCATTACAAAAAATTACCCGGAATGCGATTTCGCCTAAACATAAAAAAGTAAATTCTTAGAGGTATACTTCGTGATTTCATAAATTTTCGGCAAATTCGCAAAGCGCTTCAATTCTTATAGATAAAGCTAGTAAGATTTAATCGAGTTTCACAAGAGATTAATCTCGCGAATAGCAGAAGTGGAGGAATGTTGTTTCTTTTCCAAATAATGTTTTTTCCAAAAATTTTAATGTTTCAGAATTTCTTCTCACATATCTTTTGAAAATTGCGTGTTCACTGTACAGTTGTGAAAACAAAACTTATATCTAGCAGTAAATTGTTACATAATCTTTTTATCTAAATTTTCAAAATTTGATCTGCAAATAACTGTAACTCTATACACATAACCTTGAAAACAAAAAAGTTCAATTTCTACAAAATGTTTAACAGAGTCTGTCTTAACTCACCCTATGGATTGATGTGATTATTTTAATTTTACTTAAAAAATTCCTATTAAAAATTTATTCTGTTTTTGTGTTTACAAGTAAACAATAGGAACAAATTATCAAGTAACTTAAAGTTCATAACGAAGATAAAGTAAAAAGAAAAGCATTGCTGACGAGTAAGATTCGGATTATACATGTTGTACGTGTGCGGCCAAAATTTCAAAATTTGATTAAGATTCTCACCTGGATATACATATTGCCATACATAAAACTAAACTATTCTTAAAAATAAAGTACGGAACAAAAATAAGTAACCAATACATTTAACTGCACTAGTGCGTGCAGCTGCAAACACTGATTAAAATAAATTATAGTATCATATGATTTAGGTGAGCGGTTAAGAAGATACTAAGGTATGAAAATATTGTCGACATCAGCTATGACGCGTCCATATTCGAAAGAAAACCCGATCAAGAAAATGTATAAAATCGTGTGTTTTTAACGAACCTTTGCATAGATATTGTGATTTAAAGTTATTCTGCCCCTAACTTAAGGAATTGGTCCTATTTTAGGTCCACTAATCTCAGTATACGCTTTGTCGTCGTGCCGTGACATGGAAAAAATGAACACATAGGGTATAACTTTTTCGGCAGCATTAAAGGAAAACGGGCACATCTACCTTACCTGCTACGGACTGATAAAAACAAAATTGTGTATTAGTATATAGAATAATAGTTGTAATCATCTACGTGCTTAGCAGTCAAAGATTTAAAGTATTAAATGACATCAACTCTAACTTTGCAAAATGTTTCGTTCAGAAGTGTACTCTTTCCGATTATTGTATAGAGCTTGACACGCTGATTAAAAGACATATAAAAATTTATGTAATTTCGTCGAACTATTGACAAGGACCAGGGATTGAGGATTAACCCTATTCGGTCCGGGGCGGGGGAGGGGGACGGAAATAACTCTAAACGCTATGGTGCATGGATATGACACTTACTGAGTTTTAATATCTATATATTATACACCTACATGCCAAATTATTAGATCACTTTTACCCGAAACTACCCGTAGAAATCTCTACGTATTTATAATTGGAAAAATATAATAAATCTTGTTTGCATTATCCTTAGAAGTTGGCAACTTTTCATGCGATGTAAATAACGAACAATATGTTAAATGACTTTTATGTAGCTTCCAGAAACTTTAAACAGATTGTAAAAATTTGCTCTAGAACTAAAGTAATTGAAATTTAAGCGGATGGGAGTATTTTGGACAAATTTCGAGGTTTTGATGACGTCACAGGAAATGTGCTGACGCAAGAAATTTTATTACTGTGATTGTGTTCCTTTTGTGACGTACTATAAGTGTGCCATGTTTGATTCAATTTGAACAAAACTGTGAAAAGCTTACTTGTTTTTTCACTCGTTCCAGTTTTAACCTTTGCAATCAATGTATGGTTTTCACCAAGCACTTTAATTGAACTCACTTTCACCATGAATTTTTACAATAACTTCCATGTCACAACGCTTAAGCCAAAATCATAAAATATTTGCAAATGTAGAAATGGTAAGTTATTGTGCACATTTTAAGCAGTATTTTAAGAAGTATAATACAAAGTGACTTAGTGGGGATATACCCCCTTCCCTCTCCCCTACCTCTCCCCCCCCTCCCCTCACCCCTTGTTCCCACAGCAAAAGTAGAGTTGATAATCAGCATCCATACTACCAAACTTATACCAAACTTATCCCAACTGTCCATCTACTTATAAAGATTTAGACCATTTTCAATTTCATTTGTGAAAGTTGCGTTGGATTTACGTCTAGTTTATTATTCGTATCCTTATCAATATCAATAAGAACATCAATTTCGATTTCGTTTTTAACGGTGCATTCACAGACTATTCCCTTAATTTTTTTAGATAACAATGGATGCTCGTTCAATATGCTTTAATTTGACATGCCATAAAAGTAATCATGGTGGAGGTTGCAGATTTGATACTAATTTTCAAAAAATGTTAGATTCCTATCACATTGAGGAAATATTTAACAAATTTATTTGGAACAATGAGAATATTTTAATGACATCTGCTAAATGGGCAACCTTAGAAGAATTCCAAATATTAATAAGCAAGTATGAATGCATGGATCAAGTTAAGCAGATAATAATAAGGGAAGGTGGTGGTATTGTTGTTTCTGCACTCTTAAATGAGGACGAAAATGTTATTAAATACATGGCAGAAGAAATTAAAATACTTCCCACATATTCAAATCGTAAATCAGCTTTAGGGTTAGCCGTTGAAAAGAACAACATAAAAGCGGTGGCGATTTTATATAAACATATGAAAAACTATCTTGAAAATAGGGGAAATGAGGATAAAGAAATTGATTCTCAATTAGATTCCTCTTTCCACCAGGAGGAAAAAGAAGTTGGATTGTTTGTTAAACGCTACCTAAAAGATTACATTTATTTTGAAAGAGAGGAAAGGAGAGAACAAATCGCCGAACTTTTGATGCATTCTGTATTCTTTGACGAAGAAGATTTTAAAAATGTACTTGTTTATACTGCTCGATACTCCCCGATAAATACAATATTTTGCGTTTTTGATCTAATACGTGATTTTTTTCCTAACTATTTCAGAGAGAAAATAAAGAGTTTAGATTCAAACGAAGAAGACGTCTTATCAATTATTGCAAAATACAGATTGACTAATCCCAATAATGTTTTAAGAGAAAATATCAATCCAAATAGTGAAGACATTATATCAATTATAGAAGAATATAAATTACGGGAGATTGCGATAACGCCTGAAGATTTTAGGGAACTTTACAAGAAGTATTTTTACAATAAAAATGTCCCACGAACAAATTATACAAAGAAAGGATCTGCATTATATTACTTAATACTTCACAAACAATTTGAATTAGCATTGTTTGTTCTGCAAAAAACAAACTTTAAGAAATGTAATTCTGAACAAAAAAATAGTTTTCTAAAAGCAATCGAAGAACTCCGATGGAAGCTTCAGGATATGCACTTGGAGAACGAACAAGTGAGAACATCCTGGGGTGAAGCCTTGTCAGTACCCTTAAATGATGGCACAAGTAAACGAAAACCAAAGTTAATACCAAGTCGGCAATTAAGAGAAAAGAAAAGTATGGCATCAAATAGAAAAGGGCAGCTACTTCGCCAAATAGCAACACAGTTATTTTACCGCTGGAATAACCAAAAGAATAAAACATTAACAGAAGTTCAAGTAATGCAAGTGACAAATGGAATTAGGTTGATAATTTTTGTAGCGTTTAATCCCGCAGACAACTGCATAGTTAAAAAGATTAAAGAAGATACATCTAAGATGCAGTCAGTGCTTAAAGTGGTTCAAACTGACTACAGTATCAGATATAGTACACATCGATCAAATCGTTACAGCAAAAAACTACGAAAGCGTCTAGGCAATCAGCCTAACAAAATCCTTTCTAAGGTGTTAAGTCAAACTCCTGTGATTGTGAATAGCTTGGATAATTTTGAATACGAATGGCAGAATTTCTATGTGCTATGTCTTTCCAATGTTGCTGACACCAAGAGACACGCAGAAGAGATTTTATGCGACGCTGCTAGCAATTTAAAAGAAGATTTCGAACCTCGTGACTTGACATTCTCCATTTATGGAAAAAGACGACCATGCATGAGCTGTCTTGGGCGAATGAGAACTGCAGGAATTCATCATTTTAATCCTAATCCTGGATACTTTTGGTATTCTTCAATCGGTCATCAGTCAGAAGATTGTGCTAAAGAAACACTAAATATTTTGATGACAGAAGTACCACACGTGACCATTGAGAATGATGAAGAGCTTTTAGATTATGATACTAGGTCGGATTCGGATTCAGATTAACTGTTTAGGACGTAAGGGAAAACTGAGAGGCAATAGAAGATTGAATTTATTCACACTATATGCTGTAGAATATTTACTTAAATGTTTTTTTTTAATTGTTTATTTAATGTATTTGTAACAACTTTTGAGTGAAGTTTTCTATCACTTAAAGAATATTACCACATTAGTCAATAAAAAATATCAATATTAACACGTCAAGATTATTCTTGGTTTTGTTTTGCTACAGCTGTCATCGGAGGGGAATGATCAAAATTATTTTAGCTCTTTAGCTTTAATTTATTTTAGGATTAACCTTTCAGATCACAACAATTAAATTAGCTAGCATATAGTTACAAACTAACTGCTGCTCCATTCTCAAACATTAATTTATCTGTTTTTATTTATTATTGTATTAATTTGATTTCATGAAAACCCAAACAAAAAATTTGCAAAAGGAATTATTGATAATACAACTGTAATTGTCATATATTATAGCCTTTTTCTGCATTATCTTTATTTTGCTTCAATGGTACTATTGCTTATTTTGAAGATATACCTTACATGAAATATGGCGTTTCTATATTTCTGTATATATTCTCCTGCATTTTGTGAAGGCTTTCGAGCGCAATATTTCAGAATAGGAAGTTTGTTTTAGCCAATCCAGTCGGCCGAAAGTATAAAAAGTCTCTTAGCCCGTCGCCCCCTACCATGTTCAGGCCTCCTTTAATAATTTAGCCCTTCCATTTTTATAATTGCTTCGCCGGGCCTGATTTCACAATATTAATATTGCCATGGTGGCTTTTCTGAGATGGGAAGAGATATTTCATAATCTTTCGCCCTTTCAAATATTAACAAATAGGAAGAAACACTGTTACAAACAGTTTATTTAAAACTTATCTGACAATTTCTAAAGCTGCGGAACTAAAAGTTCACTTATAAAGAGCTTGTTGATCCTTCCGCAGATCAGTAATCTATTTTAAAAAATCCAATACTAGTCGTTCTTAACAAGTTTACTCAAAAAAGTTTGTTTAATCACCTTCATAAGCAATAGCCTACCTTATCCCCACTCGCTCAAATATTCTACAAAATCTTAGTACGAACGAAACATTCTGGGTGAAACTGGATGTCTTTGTAAAGGTCGGTTCACACTAAGCGTTAATAACTGGCGTTAATCACTGGCGCGAGGCACTATCTATATCTTAGACGCTGATCTAAAACAATATACTTGCACACTTTTACACTAAAAGCATTTTACAAATCTTGTTCTTTGTCCCTATATTGTGCAGAATATAATGCAGAAATATGAAGAAAACATGCGGAATTTATGTCGGCTGTCATTGATCTCGGTATAAACGCCTATAAGCCGCCTAAAAAGTAATCAAAAAAACTTGATTTTATAAGTCAGCGTCTAACAGGCGTTCAAGTGGTACGTAATGAGCCTCTAACCCGCGCTACAGGTACTTTTTAATTCACACTATGCACTAATGCGCCTAGTGGAAACCGAGCTCAACTAGTTTTTACATAGTTCATGTTTTCACTCATTGATGGTTTGTAATTTAAAAAATACAGTTAAAACGTTAATTAAATGAAAATGTTAGCATTTCACAGCCAAGTTTTAGCACATTCCATGTCAAAATTACTCATAGTGTCCGTCTCAACAATGTCTTCTTTGTCCTTGTAATTTCACGTCAGTTGAAAATACTGAGAGGACTTATACCATACGTTATATTAGCTTTTTGAGCATACTTCCTATTTATTGTTGATTTTTAGGTGAGAAATACTGAAGTATCATCGGCATTGCCAAAAAGACTTCCTCGTCTAAAAAAGTTTGGCCATATCGATCTATGTCAAGTAGTAAAAGAAGGTTAAATTTCTTTATCTGCAACATGGACTAAATCAAACCAATCTTTCTAACTCATTCTCCAAAGACAAAAACACGTGCTTCACGCTTTAACTCCTTTGATCGAAAACCATAAATAAATGTATCGAACAAAGCATTGCAACCTGCAATAATAACAACCCATGTTTCCCAGTACGAATGATTCGCTGGTGAGTGTTTCAAAGTATTGATTATGTTAAAGGCAATTGATGGAACACTGACCATTCCGTACACAAACAGCACTTCTAAGGCAACACGCATCGCCTTTTTATTCCGCTGGCCTGATGAAATTCCTTGATTTTTGTGTAAGTAAGCACTAACTCGGTATTGGCATATTATTAAGGATATAAGAATGGCAAATCCGTAAACAGTCATAAACGCACGGTACATCCACCAAAAATTTGGAAAAGCAAACTTGGTAACGAATGGCGATATTATACATACGAACCATACTGCCGTTAGTATTTTGGGAAATAGCTTTCTTTTCACGCGCGCTTTATAAGCAATTGGATTTACTACTGCTAAGTAGACTTCCATAGTAATGCACGCAATTGCAGAAATTGACATTGTTGTGTTTGCGTATCCTAGAACTGACCATATTGGGACTAGAAAACAATATGGCGAGTTCTTGTAGAAGCCAATTGATAAATAAACGTACACAGGAATATACGTGAGTCCCGATAGTAAATCCGAAATGGATAGCATGACGTATAAAATATTTACTTTGCTCCTCACAGATTTCTTTGCTGATACAAGCATCAGCAGCAATCCATTGGAACCTATGACCAAACAGCTTAACAGGATAGCAACATAGCATGATATAATCAGATTCCATCGAACAACTTTGGTTTTATAGATTTCAAAATTGTACTGTAAACACCATAGACTGTCTTCTAGAGACTGGTTAGTACGGTTGGTCATTTCTTTATTAGTTTTATGTACAATCTCTATTAATAATAAACATAGTTGGAAAATGAATTTGAATTTGCAGGAGACTTTTTGATACTACTTAAAGCTAAAGTTAGGGTTTTGTGTTTTTAAACTTTTTATTAGTGCGCCGATATTTTAATGTGTAGTCTATTATGTATATATTAGACATATTGTACCGATTTAATTCAAAACCAGTGTTCCTTTTTCTCGTTAATAAAACTACTTAGGAAATAACGTTACGATGATTGACATCACCACAGTGTAAACAATAAACCTCTATACACAAATGGTTGGAATTAATATACGCTCATAGACTTTTGGGTTAACAGGAATTTTTCATAACGAGTGAGAAAAAGATGTTTAGGGCCACTCAGGAAAGTAAAACATCACAAAAGGAGACTTAATTTTCCAAAAAGAGTTTGACAAAGTACTTTTGATTTGTGGAGGTAGTTACTGCAAATAAATTATTTTAGGAGGTGTAACACTGAAAAACACTGAAAAAAATTTAAAAAATAACATACAATAAACCCAAGCAAAAATATTTATTTCCATTACAAAAAAAATGTAGGAAACATAACTTGGTTACCATGTTGTATAATGTTAATGTTATCATGATGTATAAAGGATGAAGAATAGGCAAAATATTCTTGTTTTTACCAGTACTCTTAGCAGTATTCTTCTACATTCACTTGCTCTTGCGATTTCTTTTTCATTTCGCAAGCAAAATATATTCCTTACAACTCTAAAATAATTGCTAGTGCCTAATGCTAAAAATATAGCAATTAATTATAATTTTTGCCGATGAAAACATTGAATGGTAGGCGGATATCTTCATTAAAATTGATATTTCTACTGTATCAGGAATACAGTAAATAAGTAGTTTGATTCTTGTTGTTAAAAGACTCAAAGAACTTATTCTTCTTCTGTTTCCTTCTTTCCCTTTCTTTCATTTTCTTTCTCCTTCTTCATTTCATGGTGTGTACATTCGCATGCAGTGGAAAGCGGGCTATTTTTCTTCCTGCGATCAACTATATTACATTCTTTATGCAGCAGAAAATCTGTTTATACTCTCCTATAATTATCCTATCTCATTGCAGGTGTTTTATTTAATTCTTGTTTTTCTCGTACAAACTATTAAGTGTTAAGTTTAAGCATTCTTTAGGTGGCCCATTTGACCCAGAGGTATCTTTGAATACACTTTGAATAAAATACGCCTTATTCAGGTGGGGAAAAGGTTGTTAACCCAGACCTCCTTATGCTGATAAGGAAATACATTAGCAAGAGTGCGTTCTAACGGGGAACCCATGGCATAGCCGTTATGTTGTTTATAATATGTGCCATTGGGAAAATGCAAGATGATTTAGAACAAAATTCAACAAATTTCGAAAATCCGCCTTACCTTATCGATAAAAGAAAAGTCGGCAAAAAAATCAGTCGGAAAAAATTAAAAGTCGGCTAAAATATTAGTCACTTGGGCAAAGTTTAGTTACTTTTTGCCGACCAATTTCCAGACAAAAAAGATCACGAATATTTAGATTTTGATTGGTTTTTTAAAAATAAAACAACAACAACAAAATTGTTTATAGGTATATAGAAAAGTTTAAGTTTAGTCAATTTCAAGAATAATTGCATAAAACTGATAAAATTTAGCAACATGATAGAAAAACGGCTAAAAAGGTGGTCGGCAGAAAAATTTTTCTCGGTAAAAAATCAGCAAAAAAAAAAATAAATCAATCGGCAAATATTTTGGTCGGTAATAAAAAAGTCTGCAAAAATTTTAGTGGGTAAAAAATATTAGTCATCTAGCCAAAATTTAGTCACTTTTTGCGACTTTTTTTTCGGTATCAATCAAAACCCTTTTAAGTATATTTAAGTAATATTTTCTTTGAAGGAGAGGCAAGAAACAACTTTTTTGTGGCAGCCACAAAATAAATTTTAGGCGAGGTAGCAAAAATTAAGAAACGTCTAAATCCAAAATCTAATAAAATAACTACTATAATGACACACAAATAACTGTTTCATAAATAAATATCCATATTCCTTACCAGCAACATTTTTACAAAGTACACATCTTATAACAAGCTAAATTCTAGCCTCCTCCCTCCCTCCATCCTTTCCTCCCTCTCTCTCTTTTTCCGCTTGTTTAATTAAAGAATCCGTGATTAGAACCACCCCTATTGATCTAGAGAAAGTTACTTAGTGTACACTATCACAACAATAAACTTTGTTTTCTTTTAAATTTATTTTCTTCTGTAGTAAGTACATTACAATCAATTCCACGACTATTTTGTAACCTGCTAGGTGAATAACCATTTAAAATATTTCAATTTGCAATATTTCCCTTTTTGCTATACTGCTTACTTGCTGACTTTTCATATTTACTTATTACATATCTGCATGCCAAATTTTAAGGTTCATCTTCGAGAGGCTTAAGCTTGAAACTCACAACACAAACTTATTTTAAAAATATTAATCCTGTAATGTTTACACATAATTAATCCGAGTTCTTGTTTTTTATATTTTCCCTAAAAATTTAAGGGTAATTTTTGACAGTTTTTAATGCGAATTGTAAAAACGGGAGAATTTTTCAAATGACTTTAATTTGGTTGTCAGAAATTTCAAACATAACGTTAAAATACGACAGGGCGGTTTTTTGGATGGAAAGAGCCAACCAGGACCTCTTGTGCAGTACTCTACATTAGGCGGCAAAAATTGTATTTTTGCGGACGTCTATGCCGAGCAACTGACTTCGAAGATGTCCTAGACGCATTTTCGACAAAGTCCGAATTATGGTGCAATTCGCTTCCTAGAAAAGTCAGAAAAAACGTGACATGCGAGAGTGATGACGTCAGCAAAAATACCAACCCTTAAGATTCTGTATTATTGTAAGATTATTGTATTAAAATTAACCGTTAAAAATATTTATAATAAGATGGTGGTTAAAAAAATTTAACCACAATCTTAGACAAAATAAGTATGGACTTTTTAATTTCTGTTTTTTTTTTCAAATTTTTCTGTTCGTAGGGACTAAGGAAAAATTGAACAAATTAAATTACGGTGACTTCACAATTCTGCCCACGCTTGAGACAAAAATAGCTTTTTTTAATTCGTTTAGTAGTCCAAAAACGTTTTCTGAAAAGATTCTGGAATATTGCGCATCTTTTACAGCAAAGAATAGGCTCTTATTTTGAGTTAAATACTAAATAGTGAGTCTGTAGTCTATGTTTTGCACATCGCTAGCCAAAAGTGCAACCAGTATTTTTACAGGCATAAAAAATGCACTTGTAAATTTTGTCAAACTACAACATTGTCCTGTACTTTCAGGTGAATTCGGCATAATAAAAACAGAGGAAATAAAATAAAGCTCGGATAATTTCATTTTATTGATTTTTGGTAAAACAAATAATAAGCAAAAAAACAACGAAATTTGATGTTTGCAATATTTCTATAATTCGGCTGCAAACTAAGTCATCATCAGGATATTACAATTTCATAACAGTATACGTTATATAAAAGTAATTCAAAATAATTTTCGGTCTTTGAATCAAGATTAACAGCTGATGTCAATACATAATGGTTCTTTTATTAGAAGAACGTTCCAACTATTGCAAACATCCATATTTGTTTGTGTATGCAGATTACTGTCCTTGAAGGTAACATCATTAAACGGATTAATCAAACCATCAATAGGGGCTACATCGTCTCTTCAGGCATGTTAAAAGGTACCTTAATGTAGTGGAAGTTTAATTGTACCAAAATACTTTGAATTTCATTTAGTGTGTGTAAACTTATGGACAACAGAAACGTTTATATAACAGTGGGTTGTGTCAAAAATAGTTTTTTCGCCACAATAAGACAGACGGGATCAGATAGTAACAATATCTTGAGCAGCCAAACATTGGTTTCTTAAAGATTTTTACATGTCTCATCAAGCTGACGAAATAATTATCTTAACATGTAAAAAACATTAAATAAGTAAAAAAAATAAAAAAAATTAATTATAGAATAAACTTATAAAGCTCCTTTCTATTTTAGCAAAAGCTGTAGCATTTGAATAAATAAATGAATAAAATATCATATTAAGAAAAAGAAGTTAGCAAAATTTTTTTGGCTCAAATAGGCTTAAAGGGGAACAAAAAACAACCTCGTATACAGACGTTTTAGTTGTTTTAGACCTTGATAACAGAAACGAAACATAAACACCCCAGCCCCGCATAAACATTTTTAATAGAAAAAGAACGACAACTTGAATGAATTTCGTTAGCATAAATCATTTTAGGACTGATTCACTCAATCTCAGGGCTCGTCAGCATGCCTAGGACAAACGAAAAATATATTGAAATTATAGTTTGGTAAGTCCGACATGGCGGTCATAGCGCCGCTTCGAAAACCAGGTACTGTTGGCTGGAGTCATGCTCAGCCCAGAAAAAGGAAAATTTAAATTTTATTTAAAGAAAGAGATTATTGTTAAAGGATCATCTAGTCCTGAAACTTTAGAAAGGAAAGGGCAATGTCATATTGATGTTTACAATTTAAAACAGTAGCAAAGCAAATATCATTAAGCTTTGTCATTTTTATCAAAATCTTCAGCAGGTGTGTAATTATTGTTACTATCTTTGTAATCATTGTTAAAGGAAGCTTTGTTAGGAAAGAAATTACATGTTCATCTTTAATCACAGGTTTTACAACAAATAATTTCCCTTTTGCCTGCGCATCTGGAAAAAAACTTGTTTGGTTTTTCACAGGAGGAGATAAAGCTTTTGTGGCGGCAGCTAAACCTGACATGCCTTTACGAAATGATTAGGCACAAAATTTTCTTTGGATGGAAGTAAGCCCTCATCATAACGAAACAAAATGTGAACAGCAAACGCAGAACTTGGTTGTGTGGGCTCTATTCATTGGTTAAACAGCATTTGAGCTTTTTTTGCATCCATAACCTGAGTAATAAGAAAATATCTTCCTGTTTGTGACACATGACAAAGCAAGCATAGCAAGAAAGGAACAATATTTCCGATCTACTAAATTTATAATAGGGACCTCCTTTACCAAGTCCTCTTGTTTTTTGTCTGTGTTAAATGCAGAATTGCCTACAGACATATTGAGAATATCTTCCATGGATTTAAAGAGGCTTTCTGGAAGGTCAAGGACAGAAGAAAATAGAGGATGTTTACAGTAAAAGCTAGCATTTATAATTAGTTCCCCTGACACAAGAATTTGCAACTCGTCCACCATCACATCTGTCCCAAACAGACACAACAACATAGAACTGTACAGGCAATTTCCATTACCCTAAGACCTGTAATAACAATAAGTATTGCTAGCTACTCGGAAACTTTAGCTACACATATACGATTTTGTCAAACAGCTGCCTGTTAAAGGTTTGTTTACAAAATTTAACTTGCCCAGTATATAAGTAAACTACAAATGCATCAACAAAAGTAACTGAACAAGCAAGAACAAGCCTTATCCAACACTGCATTTGTTTTATGCAAAGGTCTCTATGATTAATTCAAATGTTTTGTAGAAAAAAATCTATCTAATGAAACCAAACATTTTCGGATAGCCCTGGTTGTTTGAGTTTGTTTTATTCCATCTCATACTTGTGTGCTACATGGGTTTGTTGTGACCGAAATTGACAATTGTCTTTTGTATCATAAAAAGAATGGCTCTTAGTAATCACCAGATCTTCTAGGCGTCTCTTTGAAGTTCTCAAGTATAGCCAACATTATTAATTATCAAAATGCTTGTGAGTGATAAAAAATACGTATCATGTTACAATGCTAATATTATGCTTTAGGGTAGCATTTAGTGGAGACACAGCAATCTAGATACTTTAGGGGAGAAATTTTTGCGGGCAGAAATTTTCGCAAACTCAAAAAAATCGCGAAAAGAATCGACAAAAAGTTTCTCAAATTGTAATTTTGGGGCGACTTTTGCGTAAAAAACCCTTTGCGAAAAACAAAAATCGCTCCATATGCCAGAGAAAATCTTTTGCGAGTAGCAACAATTCTCTTCCTTTTCATCTTTTTTTGGTAACCAAAAGTCTACATCCATTACAGGACTCAGGATGATGTTCGTAGTATACCAAAAAAGAACGAATACACAAAATGTTATTGTAGTCGAAGATTAAAGAAGAAACAAGTCAGAGTCAGTTAATACTTCCCCGTTTAAACTTTTGCTGATTTATAATTCCTGAAGGTTTGCGAACATTATCAAACAACGCGAAAACAAGGGCATAAGTTTTGTCGCAAAAGATTAACTCTGTACCTTTTGACCCCGCAGTAGTTTCCATTTGGCCTTAAGTTTGTGAATGACAAATAATGGTAAAATTTTTATTATTTCCGAAAACATATGTAAAATTTCCTTTCATATTTTCTTAAAGGGTATATTTTTTTCATGAGAAGATCCATTGTTGCTGTATTTTTAAGTTTTATAGTTAGCGTTATTGCCAGGGCCAGAATTTGGTTTATTTCACTTTCTGTTTGTTTATAAACTCGGTTATTTTATGGAAAGCAACATAGAATAAAAAAAAAGAATTTATCTCGCACTGCGTATAACAACACATGGAACGCATACGGTAAATTTCAGTATAACTAGTTTTTTTAGTAGGCATAAAAAGCCGGTTGCTACCTAAAAATGTATGTGCTTTTTTTTAAGTTAATATTTAAAAGTAGAACCAGTATTAATTTGCGCAAGTGGGCTTTTTCTTTGTCTGCTTTTCATTCCATCCAGGGAAACATATTTAAGCCACTTAAAGTTGTCATTCCGCTTTTAGTTTAAAAAGCGCGAAAGTTGCAAGCTGTATAGGTAAAGCTATTCTGGTCCTTGATATAAAAATGCTGATTATCTCTATTTGATTATAAACAGAAAACGCTTGCAAGACAGGCGAACTAACTCGGAGCAAACTTTCCAAGATTATATTTGTTTTTGACCACATAATAAGATTTATTATCGGTAAAACTAACCTCCTGTTGCCAGTGCTTTGTTTCCTAATAAGGTATCTGCAAAAATACTAAAACATGACAAACTCTGTACGTGGTTATGAAACATCTTTAAGCTTTGCACATTTCATTTGCGCATGACCAAAGATAGATAGAGCATATTTAAAATGGAAGCATTTCAAGTAGGGAAGACTAGAATGCGAGTCTGCTTAAAAATATAGACAAAATCTTAACACAGCAATACCATCAATTGTAAATAAATGAGCATTGCTTGCACAAGCGGTATGTCATTTTAACAACAACAACGATCGTCTCAAAATAACAATTAATTTCCCGGAAATACATAATTGTTATTATGAAATATATTTGGCATCTCTACATCAAACGTTTCTGTCTGTTTCATTAACAACAGAGTAAACGACTGTTAGTTGTAGTAGCAAGTTCAGAAACCAAACTTGTCTTATTACGTCACATATGATGTTTTAACGATAGTTACCGCTTCTAATTTTGTATAACATCACGCTCCTAATACAGTAGAAACTGTTTACCTATTTATACCATGACCTGATGTAACAATTATAGACCGAGCCTTCGAGTTCAATCGCTGACCGAGGCTAATATTTCTCGGTAGAGATAGATAAAAGAGTTTATACTGTACTTATTAACTGATAGATATTTTGTTTGGTTTTGTTTAATTTATGTATAAATTTATGTCTAAAGATTTGCTTGTGACAACGGTTTAAAAACCGAATTTTGATAAAAACAGAAAGCGTTCGATTTAAATTTTATTGTATCAATTTTAAAAATACATGTACAAAAAGAAAACTTTTTTAAACTAGTATTTAAACAAATATTTATGTAACCATTACGACTACATATAACAGTCTTACATTGATGTCAGAACTGTTTAAAATTAAAAAAATATTACCCTCGTCCAAAAAAAGGAAATTAATTTTCTGGCACAACCCCCTGAAAAGATGGGAGAGTCACAAAATTTTCTGACTGAATTACATGTCTAGCAAACGTTATGCTTTTCGAAAGAAGAGACAGCGGGTACTTTATGCCACCCCTGGTGGTAATAAAGGTTGAATATTTCACGTATAGTATTAACTTACTTCATAATTATTAACCTGTCCAAAAAGAAAGAAGCCTGTATTTTACATTGTCCTCAAAAGTCATTATTTTAATGTTATTATTTAATTATATAACTACACATTGCGCATCCGAACAGTGCTAATTGAAGCAATTTTCTCAAATAATTGTTTATTGTAAACGGATATCCATTTTCTTTTCGGACAACGGATGAGTTGACGAATTGAGTATAAGTATGAATCAATGTGTCAATAGGGAGCAACATACATCTTCCTTTCTGAAAGTTAAATTGAAATCAAAACAAAGAAAAGCATTTAGAATGAAAAAACGTCTTGAAAATGGACGGCACGCTAAGTAAGTTTTTTAATTCTTTATTTGTTTTTCTTTCTTGTGCTGTTTTTTAATTATTCCGTGTTACAACTTTTAGTTTAATAAACAACATCTGAATATTATTCTTTTCCGTTGTTTTGGGGTTTTTAAAGCTTTATTATTCGCTTCCATTATGTTTCCCGCCAATTTTCAGCAATACTTAGCCAACAATAAGTCTACCATTATATATAACTACTTGTTTTAAAAGCTTTTAATCGTTTTAATTATACTGTATTTACAACGAAGAATTTATACAAAAGAAACAAATTCTATTTAATTTTCTACAGATTGCGTATACCATATCGCTAATGGTATTCTCCTCCTGCGAAGAAAACCACGATTTAGGACACTCGCCCGCCAGTACTTTTATAAGTTTTTCATCAAAGTTAATTCAGTTTACATAAAAGTCTCAAAAACACTGCAATGAGATTGTTATTTAAAGTCACTACATCTTCAATAATAAAGGTGAACTCCGACATACAAATATTTTTGCCACTTTAAGTTTTTGGCTTACGTGTTTTTAATAGCAGTATTTTTTTGTATTTTTTCTACCTCAGCATGCAAACATGTAACTTCAGTACAATTTAAAGGCGTATAGCTAGAAACCATTTCAATTAGAAATATGCAGGAGAATGCACTAAATATTTATTTCATTATAATGCATAAATAACATACAGTAGGTATCTCACAAAGGTAAATAGACAGATTAGGCAAATGTGTTAAAAAGGAAATTCAACTATAGATTTAAAAATGAGAAACGCAACTCGCAACGAAGCTTCCACCTTATTTTAGTTCTTGTGTATTTTCCTATTTCTCAACATTAACTTTTCCTTTCAGTTCTGGCAATAATAATGGGCGTTTATCTTCTTGTAATCGTGGCTGTGTTAGTGATCCTGATTCAACGTGCTAAGGAGCGAAATACATCCCAACCGTATGCTCACATCAAACAAAGTAAACCGATCCCTTGCGATTATCAATTAATAAAAGCGCAAGTACCTTTGCTAGAGCAACCTCAGTTTCAAAACCACACTCGTTTTTTCGCGGAAGATTTTAGTGTCGCGGAAAAGAAACCTCGCCGAGAAAAAAGAGAAGTGCCAAAAATTGTGGTAAGTAAAGCAAAGGATAAGCATTCTCTCAATTGTAAGTGATTTTTGTTTGCTGTTGTTGCTTACTGCTGCTGTTGTCGTGGACTTGGTCGTTATCGTTATTGTTTTCGTTTTCGTTTTCGTTGTTATGTTCGTTGTCGTTGTTGTGTTCGTTGTCGTCGATGCGTTCGTCATCGTTGTTTTTGTTGTCGTGTTCGTTTTCGTTGTTGGTCGTTGTCGTTTGTCATTGCCATGGTCGTTGTCACGGTTGTTGTGGTTGTCGTTTTTTTATTGCTTGCTGTTGTTGGGATCGTTATCGTACTCGTTGTTGTCATAGAGGAGGAGGTTGTCGTTCTTGCTGCTTTCATTGGCTGTTGCTGTTTGCTTTTTCTGTTGTCGTGATTGTTATATTTATCGTCGTTTTTTTCTTTGTTGTATTTTTTGCTTTACAATCTTATTTACAAATTAAGGTTCCTCTTCTATGCGTACGAGTAAAAAAAGCATTGAGGAAAAAGTACATCTTCCTCGTATTCATTTTCTTTGACGTACCCCCGTTTTTCTCTCATTTTTACATAATATAAGCAACAGTTACAATCATCATATAAATTTTAATAAGTTCTGCGCAATTATTTCCTTCTTTGCAGTGTCCAGTCTTCCCTTCGAAAACGAGGCTTAGAATATTAAGCAAAAGCTATAAGGCGTCTCACTATGATAAGGATGACCTTGTAACTGGTCTTCCTAAGATCAAATTAAGTTAAAACATTTTATGCACACAGCAATCGCATTTAAACACGAGTACAACATTATATTACTCATTTTTAATACTTTTAATACTTTAATACTAAAGGAAAATACCAGAAAGGTCCATTGTCAAGTTGTAATAGATAAATAACATTAACCGCAACAACTTTATCGTTTCCTTTCAATTTTTTATAGTTAGATGATTTGCGAAGTAACAATGCAAAGAAAAAGGTATCGTGTGAACTCGAAGCAAACGCGTGCAAATTGCGTGTTGAGGAAGATCGATATCAGCAATTCTGCGTTGAAGATGTGGAACGAAAAGCTTTTGATGGATCAAGCGGTAGGGATATATTATTTTTGTTTACCTGGTTGAAAAGGTTCGCTTTAAAGGTTGTCTTCTCTAACCTTATATTGTGTATACATATGGCATTTTTCTTAAAAAAAAGCTCTTTTCTGGCAGAACAAAACCTTCATGGTAGTTTCTAACCAAATCAGCGTTTAGGTTTTGCTCTACGCACTTCTTTTTATACGAATCAAACTATTTTGTTAAGTGATTTTTGTGCGTTGAATAATTCTTAAAGCCATTTTTGCATAAATATTTAAAAAATGGTCTAATACCACAACATACCCTCATAAACTGCGAAGAAATTTACAATATAGTCGAACATATGAGGAAAAGGATATTATATAATAAACGAAGAAGCATATACTTCGAGTTTGTCATCAGCGATTTAATGTATGGTTTTTGTTTACAATGAATAAGGGTTATGGCCATAATAAAGTTCTAATAACAATAAAGATGGTAAGTATACTGTTAGGTTTATGCTCAGAGCCATCACATTTGAAATCTTATATGCTAATTGCAAAACCACCATATACTTTCTAAGAAAGCAGTAAGTTCTAGAAGTAATCCTCTTTTTAGATTCGTATGCGTCTATGTTTGAAGAACATGATGAAATCACGCCACCTCGAAGTCCGAAAAGTCCAAAAAGTCCTATGAATTTTTTGAAGAAGCAACGTTCATCGTTGAAGAAATTAAGAAAGAAATTATCAGGAAACTTTAGCAGCGACGAAAGTCAATAAAAAATATGATGTCTAAATCGATTGGTTTTGGCAATAATGATGCACAAAAATTGCAGGGAGAAGCGGAATTCAGTAAACAAATTGTGGCTGAAAGTTTAGTAGTGCAAGGGAAGGACAAGAAACAATAATGCTGTATCCTGCCATCATTGAAAAAGTGCACATTAACTGAAACATTTTCAACAGCGCTCTAACTGAAGCTGATGTGTGTTTTTTTAAATTTATGATGACGTCATCAAAATATAACTTTTTTAGCACAAAACAAAATATAAAGAAGAAAAATGTATTCTGCTTCGAATAAAATACGTTATATTAAATACGTTATATATGTAATGCTACTGCAGTCTGTTGCTTACTGTTAAAAAGTGATTATATTTTCACAATGTTCTTCCAACAGTGTCAATTAAGCATTCTGAATAAGTCTGTCTTTTTGCAGAGATTCTGCTAACATTTTTTTGCGGGTTTTTTTTAAATTATTTTTTGCTATGCAGTACGTTTAAGACACTTACTGAGTTTGCATACTTATCTATGAGACACCTGCATACAAATTGTTTACGTATACTTTTTATATTGGCCATTAATCGAAACTACACCTTAAATTTCTATAGAATCTTTATAATCGGGAAAATAAAACAACTTTAATTTGGATTATTCTTACAAGGTAGAATTAACAACAAATCTTTATTTTATCAGGAAGGAATCATCTGAAAATTTTTATTAATCCGAATCCCCGATTTCTTTAGATTTCACTCTAAAATCGGAAAAATCAGAATTTTAGGCAATTTTTGGAATTTTTTGTTTGAATTATAAAAAACGGGATAGTATGTTAAATATAAATGATGTAAATGTAATTGAATTTTAAGCAGACAGTGGTATTTTGGACAAATTTTAAGCTTTCATTTCGCTCCTTTAACGACGAACTATAAATGTGCCAAGTTGCATTTAATTTAGATAAACTTATCAAAAGTTATGGAAGGGGGCAGAATAAACAATTCATTTTTAGACAATGCGTTTTTTATAAAGAAAATGTAAATAAGCACCTTTCGGGTAAAAATTATTATTTTTAAAAGAAGTATTAGACAGGCACAAAATTTTGTTGTAAAATTTGTACTTAATCAATATTTATTTTATATACTTAATTACTTATTGTATATTTAAATAAAGTACAAACTTAACTGCAACGCAAGAGCTACGAAGTTATGGTTTATTTTGTTTTTTTTTAGCTCTTTTGTCGACATCTACAATCCCAGTCAAATTTTTTTGACATAAGATTGATAATTGCATAGGCTAACTTTATATTAGATTCACACTTTTTATATTTGACAAAGTGTACTGTTCAGAGCGGACTTAGGACTTAGGACATACGATCTTAGGTTGTTTTGTTATTTCAAACTCTTAAAATATGCTTATCGCTGCTGGCAACAGCATGGCAATTTTAAACGAATTTCGAGGTCTTCGTGGGTCTCTGTGTGGATTATTTTGGTATGCAGCCGTGCTAGAAAATATGATTACCAATCTTTTAACGCTTTCTACCTAACTTATGTGTGTTCAAAAGAAACGACTTTGCAGACTGCGCAAAAAGGAAAAACATAAAATAACATACAATTTTTTCTCACTTCTTTTCAATAGAATTTAATTGTTTACAAAGTGAAATGAAAAGCTATATGTATACGCTACAGGGAATATAACACCGGGTGGACGGAAACAAAGTTTCTTTTCCAATTCTGCACTTCGATCTAACTTCGGGTTTTCAGGTTTAATGCGCATGCGCAGTGACAAGGTATAAAAGGCGGGTAATAAAAAAGTTCATCCTGAATCATCACTTGGCCTTAGCATCGCAAACTTTACCCTTATGTGTCAAATATATTTTATTTCCTTCAATATATGATTTAATATCGATCATTGATTATGCGGTATAGACCTCTACACAAAACGGACGATACGTGCAAAATGTTGGGCATAAAGAAGTGGTTAGTAATAACAACCGCATTTGACTCGCGGGCTGGAAAAGTTTTTTAATTCATTTGCTGTATGGTTCTTGTTGTATTATTATTCTATTATATAGTTCTATTGCCAAGCCAATCCAGCGATAAAACCAAATATCATCAATTTTTTTATTTTCCAATGGTAATTGTTAGGAATATGTAAAAAGAATTATTTATCTAAGTTTCTGAGTCGTTATGTACAGTAATAACAGATCTTACTGTTTTTTTATTTTATTCTGAGCAAGATTCCATAACACCAAATTATGGTGTTTTTTTGTATCTCTTTCCTGTCATCTGAATTTATGCCTGCGAACTACTGGTACCCAATGCCCTTTGAAAATAAACTTTCACTGTTTTTAGTCGTAAAGAGTAAATTAGTCCGTTAAACAGTGGATTAAATGTGCCGATAAAACACGTCCATGGTGTTAAATAGCTGTTAACAAACAAGTCATTGACTGAGAAAATGAGAAGAAAATTCGATACAATGAGAGGGAGAAAAGACACAGCGTAACAAGTTAGCAACAGGATAGCTGTTTTCAACGAATGCTTTTGACCACCTCTTAATTTTACGCTGCTACGAATAGCACAATGAGCTTTTCGTTGACTAATAACGATCATTGTAAATACAACCACACTGTAAAAGGGAAAAACTAATAAATATTTTCTCCACCAGTTTTTCATATATGTTGCCAATACTGGTACAGTAACACATAGTACCCAAACAGCCAGCAACAAAAATGGCAACACATTTTTTTCTTTTCTTGCTCTATGCTTGAATGGGCATCTAACAGCTAGGTAGATTTCAATTGTAATGATAAGAACAGCCGATAGCGACATCGAGCAAAGTATATATTTCAAGACAGCCAAAAATGAACGCCTCCTACAAAAGTCATTTAAGTCGCCAGTGACAGACACAGAAGTTGTCGCTAAAACGATTAGACCGTATATCAGGTCCGACGTTGAGAGCATTACGTATAAAATATTCACTGATTTTCTCACTTCAGCTTTTACGATAAGCAGTCCTATAAAACAGCCGTTTACTGCGATGATAAATATCGTCAAAATCAATGTTAGAATAGCAGTTGAAAATATGGTAATTTCGACATGTTTGTATGGTAATATCTGATGCGAAAAAGCTCCACAAATTATTGCATCCGAAGAGTTAGTCAACGTCATACTTGAAATTTGGCTTTATTTTTTTCAGTACAGCTCCTTTAATCTTATCAGCCAATAAACAAGAGCACAATACAGTACATCTAACCCTACAAAATTCTTATTACTTTATAAGTTCTAGTGTGCACCTGCCACATCGACCATGTTTAGACAGTTTGATCTGAAGTGCACGACAAAGGAAAATATTTCCAGGAATAAATAAAACCAACATATTGAATTTTTTTTTAAGCCACGCACTGCTAAATTAAAATCAATTAATAATTTTATATCACATATATTATTTAAGAAATATATTATAAGATAGGAAACACAATAAGTGATTCAATAACGTTTTTATTCTTTCCCTATAATTAATCTTTTTTACACTTAGAGCGATTTCAATAAAATATCTCATAGCGTAAAAGATTTTAATAAGTTTTGTTGGTTCAGCTTTTATTTTGTTTGTTTTTTGTTGCTCTCGGTTAAAATCTAAAGAAATGTCGATGGAGTTGGATAATAAAAAATCCTAAACTTATCAAAATAACTAAAGCCCATTTTTAAATATTTCCTGCAAATTTAATTCTATACTAATAATACTCCTATTGTGTCTGGTTTTGCGCAAAATGGTAATGGGAAGCCAACTTCATCCCCAGTGTTCTTTTTCACTTTTTGATATTTGGATAGATACTGGGCATACTCAGTTAGGAAGGACTTTTAAATATGCTGTTACAGTATAAATTATGGATGGTCATGAATAGTGTTTCTTCAGAGGAAATTGACGTGACATATTTCCGCTATGCAATACCATGCATGGCGTTCCAACCATGCACTATAGATGGCGTCATTCTTCATTTACTATTTCGATAAAAATTTAATCCTTGTTTAGATACGGTGAACGATAAAGTAGAAAAGTTCTATCTTATAACGCTGCATTGCAACAAGTTTTTCTAAAAACATGGAAATCGCGTATTAGTGTATTAAACTAGCTTTAAGTCGTGGACAAAGATATTTCTACCATTGTTAAAAGTTACAAAAATCAAAAACTTGACAACAATAACAATTTGGGTTCCACATGTTTCCTTAAACAAGTGATATATTATTAACTAAGAGAGAAGCATACGATGTATTACCATTTATTCTTTTTGTTGTATTCTTGTTTCTTTTAAGGAAGTATTTTTAATGAAGCATTTTCAAGGAAGTATTCTTTGAAATATCTTTGATATAAACATTAGGTTCGATGACATCATAAGTGTTTGTAACATCAAAATTGACGATTGTGGTATTTACCACATCATTACACAGGTATGGGAGTAAAATGACAAACTTTCAATCTGAAATTATTAACCCTGGAAGATATTAAGTAGATATACAATAGGTAAACATAGGTTATTGAGATTTATTAACCCGAGGTGATTTATATTCAACGACGCGCAGCGGAGTTGAATATAATATCACCGAGGGTTAATAAATCCAATAACCTATGTTTACCTATTGTATATATGTTTTATTATATACCCAAAAGAGATTGTTATAATTAATATTACTTATTTTGTTTTGTGTTTGTTTTGTTTTCGTTTCATTTTATAGTGTAGATCGAAACATTTTTTTGTGAAATCGACATGTTTTTGTAAAAAGAATTTTCTCGACAAAAAAGTTCCCGCCATTTCACGTGTTTGGAAATCGACCAATCAGAAAACGGACCACTAAGAAACAACCAATCACAGTTAATTACGATAAAAATTAATGAGGCGGAAAGGATAAAATCAAAACATGCGTGTACGAATGTTTTGTCAAAACTATTGTTACGTCACAAGCATTGAATAATACGGGTGGAATACGATTATTTATTCAATGGCTGTTTTTGCTTACGGGTATATAATAAAACTATTTATTTGATGCATGTTTGATATGTTCAGCAACCTTTATTACTATCCAGTACGCAATATTATTCAAACACAACATTGTGTAGTGGATTTTTGGAACTCGTTCCAAACTTAGAACACAAGTGATATGTGTTCCCGAGACACACATTTTGAACTTGACAGGGTTTACTTGCCAGTGTCCTAACAAGTATTCTGTCATCTGTTTAGACCCGTATACTTAAACTATATAAATTTAAGCTGATGTGTGCAACACCCAATTCCTGATATTACAAAGGCAGATTGTGACATTGAATGTTACGTAATGGGAGTATCACGGAGACTATCGCAACTATTGTATTTACAACGTTATATACCCAGCCCACATATATACCAAGTCACGTTTTTGCAAATGCCAGTATCTAAAGCGATTTTTTCTCTTATAAACTGTTCTGGGGTACTGTTAACCGTCTAGATTTTTCAAGCGGGCAATACGGGTTTTTAAGCATTCTGATTGGCTTAGCACTCTTGCGACAGGCCGATATTTTGCGACATTGCCCGTTGTCAAGAAAAATGGTAGCTTAAAATGTAAACAAGCACGAAAAACAAGTCTTAAGAAGCATTGGAAATGATTAATTATCTAACTCTTACAATACATTTATCGATAAAAACATTTTCATGGGATAGAAACAACAACAATGTCAAGTTTAACGGTTAAAATAACCAGATTCAACAGCATTCTGTCTGGATGCTTCTTTAACATGGCTAGTTAACTACCTACATAGTCAATAAAAAAACGAAGATCTTATATCCAATTTTATTAATAATAATAAATGCAAGACGATGTAATTGTAACAAATACATTTCCTCCCATTTTCAGATTCGTTTCTTCAGCTTTTTGGTTACTCAGTCAATATAAAACTCGTTAAAGCCCATGTTATTCTTGGCTACCTAGCGTAGCTAGTTAAAAAATTTACTTCAATATTCGCTGTAACTAAATTTTACTTGCACATTCAACTTTTCACATTCTTCTGTAAGTGCCGAACATCGTAACGTTTTGTTTACAGAGATTTATTCTATAGGGACTTTCGAATTGTGCATAGAATGTTTGTTTTTAGACAGGACTGTTTCGAATTTTGAGCTTAAGTGTTAACGAAAGTAGTGCTAGTGGATTATATTATTATAAGAACAGTAAACCGAAATTCTTATTTTTTATTTTTATCTAACTTAGACGGTTAACAAATACAATAATAACCGATTACCCCGTGCTGTACCGAAAATATCGCCCTCAGTCATTGCACCGACCTCGAAGCTCAGTAGACCTCGGGCGATATTTTGCGGTACAGCCCGGGGTAATCGGTTATTATTGTATTATTATTATATGAGAAGAAGAAAAGAAAAATACATTCTAATGCAATTGAATTTAACATCACGAGAATAAAAAAAGTGTATGCATTATCAAATACTTAAAATGATATCATATTATTATTAAATAAAATTATCGACATGGTGCATGTAGTTAAACCAAAGTTTTCCCCATCCATCACAGAAAAGTACGATGATTGGCTCATTATTACTGAAGCAACATGACAGAGAATCTTTCTATAATGTTGTGAAATAACAATGCTCCATGGCTTGTGCACCAATTATTACATTATCAAGCACCCAAACTTCTTCGTGAGTGTATATGATACTATAATACGGAGTCTTGTTTGTGATATACTTTATGTTGTGAAGCACTTTCCCTATTTTCAGCTGGAAACGATGAAGTGGAATTTACTGGAAGTGTCTGTTTTCTTTTTAAAAGATTTAGTAGAGCGTGAGTTTTCCTAATTGTCTTTGTCCTTATAGCTGGTAGCATAAAGACATATATTAATGCATCTGAAAACAAATTCAAACGTGTCCCAAAGTCATAATAAATGCTAATAATTTTCCCCTGATTTATATTGATAAGCAATGCGATATCAGGCAAGCCCTTGAATATGATAAAGGTAACTATAATAATTATTGGTAGGACAAGTTTCTTGCTATTTTGTTTTCTGTATCTTCGATTTTGTAATCGAATCTTAACGATAATAAAAATATAGACAACCAGGAACTGTAGTATTAACAGCACACTTAAGACTGGAAAAAGTTTCACAATGAAAACGTTAATAATTCTTAACAATTCCGGTTTCATTTCCAAAACAAACGTAAGCGAGATGATGTATGCGCAACAAAGACACCAACCACTGGAGATAAGTTTATTTTTGTAACGACGAAACATGGAACTGCGATATTTCATATGTAGGTATATCAAGAAAAATCGATCTTGCGTTATTAGGAACATGACTGTGTAAAACGGAAAAAGAAGAGCGTGATTCGCAAAGAGAAGATGCATATAACAAGTTGTTGATTTACCGTTTGTCCATTCTCCATACTCAGTTATTGGCACTATGATGAAACTGACACAGCACTTTGCCATTTCATTTAAAGATAAACTGATCAAAAAATATTTTTGCTTTCCAACATTGATATTCTTTTCGATGATGCATTTCAAACCATATAAGTGTAATAAAAATGCTGGCCCTGCAATAAGAATATGTACAATGTTTATCCAATTCATGCTGATATTTTATTCAACTTTTCTCACTATCTCTTCCTGAGTACTGTTCAGTAATTTATTTAAATGAAATTCTGACTTGCTTGATAGCTCGATAATAAACAGCCGTCTACATTTTTTGATAGCAGCTTTTACTTTCAACTTTTTTAACAAATAATGTACTTTTAATTTCAAGTTTTATTGTGATTCTTGTGCAGCTGTGTATCAAAATAACACTGAAGGGCAGATATTAGCCAGTAACAATATTATGTCTAAAAATGTTTGAAACATCAGAAGAATGATCATAAATTACTCAGAGCAGGACAAAAGGTCAAATACAGAACTAATTTAATCAAATCAATTTTATTTTATTCAAAACATGTTAAAATGAAATTTCCGATGATTTAGATGTCACGCACATTAAAACAATTTTTGAAAAACAATATACCTTTCCGGGGAAACATTAACAAAATTTTCGTCATACTCCCTCGAAAAGTTTACAGCAAAAAGAAATTCAAATTATGTATAAAAGCAGACAATATTGTGTTCAGGATAAGCTCCACGTTGCGTAATACTTTCTATATTCTAGGCTGACAATGGGGATTTCGACGTTGAGAATAGTGTTTATTTACTTCTTGCAATGTTTACTAGAAAACTGATCCATTTATTGGTGTGAGCTCGGACAGCTGGCAGCATGCAAAGGTATATCAATGCATCTGAAAGCATGTTCAATCGTGATGAAATGTCGTAATATAATATAAATCTTTTACCCTGATATTTCTTAACGAGTAATGTAATATCAGGCAAGGCATTAAATATGATAAAAGTAAAAATAATGATTATTGGCAGAACATTTTTTGCTGTGTCTTTGGTTTCTGTGTTTTTCATTTTGTAAGCGTACCCTGACGACGATAAAATTATAAACGCAAAAGAACTGTGCTATTAACATTGGAACACTTAAAATTGAAAAGGCTTTCAGAATGGTATCGTCGGCGTGTTTTAAGAATTCAGGCTTTAATTCGATAATGAAATTAAGGAAGATAACGATGCACTTCAAAGACACCGACCAATAGAAATGAGTTTATTTTTGTAACGATAAAACACAGAACTGCGATATTTCATATGTAGGTATATCAAGAAATATCGATCCAGCGTTATTAAAAACATGACTGTGTAAAACGGAAAAAGTAGCGCTTAGTTTGCTACAACAAGATACAGATGGCAAGTGCTCCATTTAACATTTCTTATTAATGCATGTTCCACTAACGGAATTCTGATGAGCGTTATAAGACACTTCGCCATCTCACTCAAAGATAAACTGATTAAGAAATACTTTTGCTGTCCAACTTTGATATTTCTTTGGCTAATGCATTTTAAACCATATAGATGTAATAAAAATGCTGCTGCTGCAATAAGAACCATCACCAATTGCCACCAAGACATACTGCACGTATATTTATCGAACTAACTCTCAACTAATCTCTTCACTACTAAAATAACTTATTACAAGTCATTAGATTCCTAAAGTCAAAATTTGCATGTCTAGGTAAGAAATAGCGAGTTTTTATTTATTTTTAAAATTTTTCACAATGTGTTTTTTTAATCTCATTTTTTTCAACTTGCAGATGTTCACAACGTTATGAGAAACGTAAAACCTTTTTGGTTTTTAATTTCATAAATACTACATTCCGAATTTTTTTGTTTGTTACAGAAAACAAAAAAATAGAAGCAAATAAAATATTTGGTCTAAATTCGTTGCAGCTGTAATGTTGTTGATAAAATTGTTCCGAATCTGTTGCCACGTCCATTTTTTTATGGCTTTTAAAAAAGTTACATAAGTATTACAAAATACTCACTTCTTACATTTTCCTGTTTCTACATAATTTGCGATTTCCTTGTATAATTCGAAAAAATTGGGTAATCGGATTATTCACGTGTCTACACTTACAGAGATTTCCCTTGATGAAATAAAATTGTGTTATAACTTAACGTTCTAAGAATAATCCTAACAAAATTATTATTTTAGCAAGAATATAAGGATTTTATAGAAATTTAAGGAGTATTTTCCGGTAACGCCTATATCTTACGCTCTGAGAGGTTTGAAGCCTAAAAACTTGGTATAAACCTGTCTAATAAATAAATGTCAAAACCCAGGAAGTGTCACAACCATGCAACTTAATGATTCGTTAAAAAAACATGCAAATTTAATCTAAGAAGCTTTGTGACCACTTTTAGCGAAGTGGTTAATTGTTGACGTCGTTAGAAAATTTCAAAAATCGCGATATCACTTCTAGGAATGTTTGCTTTTTAAAATCCAAAATTGTGTCAAATTAGTTTCATAGAAAGTTATTAAGAGGGTTTTAAACTTGCCACTAGCTATCAAGCCTTGTATAGATGTATCAGAGTACTAAAACAAAATATATCTTTTTTTAGATTAGCTGGGATTAAATGTAACGGCAATGGCAATTATGCCCTTCACATCCAAACAGAAAGATATACACCTTGAAGCTGTTATAACATAGGATGATCGAAAGAGGGTGTAAAAAGGCAAGTTATAGTTATAGGCGTATCTTATGCAAACTTTTGTGAGCATGAGTACCAAGTGCGTAAGAAAGGCATCATTTGAAAAATATAGGTGTTCCGCCTGGTGTACATCCTGAGTATCATTTTTCGTTATTCAACGTCATATGTGCGCAGCTACTGCAAGGAGAGTTTAACCAATAAAAAACACACCTAAAACCCAGGAGTTAAATTTACATGGATAACTTTAATGCTATGGCGCAGCTAAATGTATTAAAAATACAGGAAGAAATTATTACGCGATGCAAAATTATTTAGCATGAATCAATTTTGCGTTACAAACAGACAAAAAACGAGTTATTACAGACCATTAAAGTGATTGTGCTTAAATTAACACGATAAAACATTACTTTTTGGTAAAAAGCTGGGCTTCTGGGGTGCAGCAGTTGCGGAGAATGTTACTTTATTTCTGATATTGTTTAATAAAACATTGATATTTTTATCAATGTTTTTCCTCACGGTTGGTTGCAAGCAGATGTAAATCATCGCATCTGAAAGCATGTTCAAACGGGATCCAACGTCGAAATAATTTCTGAAACTTTCTCCTTGATGAGTGTTAATGATAAAGGCAATGTTAGGTAAACCTATAAATATGATAAAGGTAACGATGATAATGATTGGCAAGACAAGTTTCTTGCTGTTGTGTTGTCTGTGCTTTTGATTTTGTAAACGAACCTTAACGATGATAAAAACGTATATGCAAAGGAACTGCAATATTAACAGCACACTTAAAATTTGAAAGGACTTAAAAATAAAAACACTAATATCCTTTAAAATTTCCGGTTTCATTTCCAACACAAACGTGAGTAAGACTATGTATGCACAACAGAGACACCAACCACTGGAGATAAGTTTATTTTTGTAACGACGAAACATGGAACTGTAGTATTTCATATGTACGTATACCAAGAAAAACCGATCTTGCGTTATTAAAAACATGACTGTGTAAAACGGAAAAAGTAACGCTTGGTTTGCTACAACAAGATACTGATAGCAAGCAGTCCATTTAATATTTGACATCACTGCGAGTTCTGCTAACGGTATTCTAATCAACGTTAAAACACATTTCGCCATCTCATTCAAAGATAAACTAATTAAGAAATACTTTTGCTGTCCAACTTTAATGTTTCTTTGACTGATGCATTTCAAACCATATAAATGCAACAAAAAAGCTGGGACTGCAATGAGAATCAATACTATATTTGTCCAAAACATTTCGTATGCGGTTGGTATTAAACTATAGCATGGCAGTCGTCTTTTATTAGAATGCTCGCATATATGCGATTGGAACTGAAATATGTCTCTGAGTGTATCATAGAAAACCCTTTGTGTAAATGTTAATTCAATACATAAACAAATTTTTTCTAACAGACTCTTTTTAACAAACACATCGTATTTTAATTTTAACTTTATTGTGTTTCTCGCGCATCTGCGCTTAACTTTATAGAAAAATTCATTGGATTTTTGTTTTGTTTTAATGTGATTGTTGTTGCATGTCTGTTTATTATTTGAAGGTAAATTCAAAAAAACAAAATGGAAATGCTACATCAAGCATAATATTTAAACAATTAGGATAAAAAATGCCAGCGCGATTGGATAAGAGAAGAGTCGTAAATACAATATCTCATGTTTCACATGTAAAATGTGACCGTACAAAAAGTTTAAAAAGTCTGGGTGGTGAGATAGAAAGATTTTAATGTCTAACCCTTCAATGTGAGGTTTTTGTGTACAAGAGCTGGCACTTGAAAACACTTAATTGAAAAAATAAGCATTTAAGGGCTCGTTCGTGTTTGGACCATGTTTTGGAGATTTCTCTAGCTAATAATAAACTAATTATCACATTGAAGCCTCATACAATATGGCAAATATTGACCAGACAAAGTATCCGAGATTAAAACATATATTGCATATGTGATTTTTGTACCGCGCGATAACTAGTACATCAAATATTCATTCCAGTAAATATTTTGTGAACAACTTAGGTAAAATAAATTAGTGAATTACTTAAAAACCGGAAAATGTGTTTAAATAACTTTTATTTGGTTATCAGAAACTTTAGCAGTATGGTTAAACAATACAGAACATGCGTTGTGGAGAAAAAATCAAGGAACTTTAACGTTTGTTATGAATATTTTTTTCATAAAGTATGCTAAAAGACAAAACGCAAAGGATTTCTGGGGAGCATATTTTTTTTTTTTAAATCGGCTTTTTCTATGCGTTTTTTATAGCAGAATTCATGTTTCTTATATAATAAGAACATCTGTCAAATTTGCTTGGGGCTACAATTAATTACAAATATTATTAAGAATGCAATTAAAGAGATGTGTTTTAGTTTGCGTGGCGACTTCCAAATCGTTATTGTTCATCAGACTTGTCAACTTGTATACCAGTCACATCAAGATTGAAATCAGAAAACAAGGGAGGCAACTCTTTGAAATTTTCTGAGAGTACTAAAAAGTATTTGGATAGGCCCAATATATACCTTTAAATTTTTTTGTTTTTTTGTAATATTTTAAATATTTTAAGAATATCTAAATTGCCTTTCTTTTTTATTGAGAATTTCAAAATTCTAGAGGAAGGTGTTATGGTATACTGCTTATAATACTGTATGATCATGGTTGTTATCTGTTGGTCTCACGCAAGGCTTATCAATATTAAAAATTTAAAAATGATTCTAAATAAGGCCGTCTATAAAATTTGTATTCGATCGAATGTAGCTAAGTGAAAACAGTTTTGGCGGTAACGCTAATCGGCGGCTGACAGTGGTCGAAGGCGATCGATTCAGCTACATTCCTTTAAGTATGTTGGAATTTCCAAAAAAAATTAATAAATCTTGAACTTCTCCCTAAATTTTTAAAGTCAAAGTTGCTGTATTTTTGCAAGCTTGCCAAGTGTTTGCTAATTTTGACTAAACTTAAATTCGAATGTTAATGCTTTTGTAAGTGGAACATAAAATTATGCCTCTTTTGTGTATTGGGGATGACACACTTCTGCAAAACAGCTGAATAATTATGTGCTGTGCGCTTTGCCCTTATATAAGCGCATGATATCTCTAATATTGTTCTTATGGTGCCATTGGACATGGCCTAATGATATAAAAAATTCTAAAAAAAGAATGTAATTTATCTTCTCTTCAGAGTTCTCTTGAGTTTGGAAGTTCTTTTATTGCATCCAAGGCATAATCACTTTTTTTGGTTTTCCTGTTTGCTATGTGTTGTTTGTTTTCCTCGAGCGGTTAACCTACATATTGTGTGGTGCAACATAACATCAATACAATATCCAATACTAAGTTTCTTAATGCTGGAGATTTTCTTAGATTTTCTCAAGTCTTTTAAAAGTTTCTTATAATAAAAAGTTTCTCATAGACAGGTTTCTGATCAAAAGACTTTTATTCATTTTGCATTTTCTTCGGCACATAGAGATAAATTTCTCTTTAAAACATGTTTTAACACCGAAATTTTAAGTGTGTATCATCTACCTGGAGGACTGTACTTTCCTCGATCCACAAATAAAAAAAATATGAAGGAAAATTATGGCCGAGACAATTTATTTAGTCGAACTAACTTTACCCAAACGTTATTTATTTCTTCTGTAATTACTAGAGAAGTCAATTCAAAATAAATTATATTATCTTAATAACCCTAGACCACAAAGATGAACGTCCACTTTAAAATCCACTTAAAAATATTAGTAATGTTTTTGTTACTCGTTTAGAAAGTTAATGTTATTAGAAGTGGCAGAGACAAAACAAAAACAAGAGAGAGAACAGTGAACACAAGCAAGATAAAATTTATGTTTCTATTTGGTTTTATTTATACTATCTACATTCAACCAAGACAGATTAAAATCTCACTGAATAGAAAATCTGAATGAATATGTGGAGATACAGCTACATGTTAGTTCTGATACTGTGTGACTGTCAAATTTAAGTTAGATCTATGTGATTGTCTTTGACGTTTTAAAGTTCTTTTTTCGTTTATGTGTTGTTGTCTCTAATGGGATCCCTGCATAAAAAATGTTATTTTTGTATGTTATAGAGAATGAAAAGTTGTTTAATTTTTGGAAATTTTTAAGAAATATTTAAGATATTCAGCTTCAAATACTTCCATCTGACCTTATGACATCATTATCAACACACCATATTTCCTGAACGTTTGCAAAATATTTTAAGTATTCAATTTATGCTTACTACCTTATTACATGTTGATAAACAACTTTTGATTCTTCACAACATATAAAAACATTATTTTCAATGCAGAAATCTCTTGTAATTTCTTTGTTTATGCGTGTTTATTCATAATACCCAAATGTCTGTTTGGGTATTATGAATAGCTTTTTTATTTATTTCTGGTTTTATTTGTGAGTGAAATGATAAGATGGCTGGAATCACAACAAGTGTTTAGACAATTTTTATTGCTTTGAAATGGTTTGTTATAGATTAAATCCTTACATGTCATTTTTTATAAGCAACAAAGTTTTACTTAAACTGTTTCTTACGTGTGGCTTTGTGATTCACCAGATAGCCAACCTATCAAGTTGGGAGGATTTAATTCACTTATTAGATTTCTCACTTACCCTCGTAATTCGACAGATGGAGCACATAACGAGAGCTGTTAAATTCGTCAAGTCGACCCTTATATTATCCCTCGAAAATTTCCAGTTCAAAAGGGAAATGTTAAAAAAAATTTACAAAAAAAATCTTTCTGATCAAAAGGAAAACATCTAAACCAAATTAAAAAAAAATGCATATCGTTAATTTAAAATTAAAAAGGCCTGGTGAAAAAGAAAGCTTTGTATGGAAATGTTTTTTTACGTTTTTTTAACTTAACTGCTTTTAAAAGTAGTTAAACCATTAATCAATGACGCTAAGGGATTACTTTCACTTAATAAATCTTCAACTAATGGCAACATTAACATAACGTTAAAGACGGCCATTTTAGACAAACAGAATTGCGGTCAAAATTAACTGCTACAGATACCAAAACCACATGGCATGAATTTGTCTGTTATGAAGTCGTCTCAACGGATTATAAAGTATTACAAAAACTCATTTAAAGTCAAAGTCTTTTTTAATATTTATAAACGATAACTTTCTTGAAAGTTAGCTAATCGTTTTAAAGAGATACATGGTTGATTCTAGGGCGTAACTCTATGTATCAACAAGCATTGTCGTATGCAGAACAAGCTTGAATGCTACCGAACGTTTTAACCATTGATTAAGCTACACCATATGGCTCCTGATATCAATATCCAATGGACATTCTAACAATAAAAAGTTATTATTAGATTTTTTAGGCGCGATACGTTGAAGAGTAATGTATAACGTCATGCACAAATAAAACTAGTAGACCTTTTTCGTCTGCTTCATATTAATAAATGTGGAAAGTACGTAACGAAATAACTATGTTGGTGTTTAAAAAAATATGTGTCTATCAACTTTTTACTTACTTGACTGTAGAAAAGCTGGTTACAATTACTATCAGATCCAAAGCCTTTTTACGAAGTAGAGAATAAATGAATTTTATTTTTTTGATGTGAGAGTGGCCAGGTTACTTACTCAGCACAAATGTTTTTGCAAATGTCTTAGCTACAAAAACACCATATTTACATCCTAATCTATTCTTCTAATGCAATGGTTTATTCATTTAAACAGATACTTGCCTAGAAAAATGCCCATATTTCAGGTTTCTCTTGTTTTTAAGGTGTACAGTAAACTAAATAATAAGAGGACTCATCACACCTTCTTTAAATTCTTACCTCATTTTTCATCTTATAGCTTTATGTTTCATATTTTCTTAGACATTTTCAAAAGAAAGAATGCTTTATTTTCAATACATTTGTGAAAATGCGAATTAAACTAAGTACAAACAAAGTTGTTCAGATAAAAAGAGAATTTCTGGTTAAAGCCAACTTTAGAGAACATTTTTATTGCGTGGAAAACGACCTTTTTTAATCGGCTACACCCTTTTTTCTTGTATCTAAGTAAACAAAGACTGACTCATGTGGCAATATGATGGGTCCACTCCTTAATTAATATTAGCAACAAGTAATTGTTTCTTGCTTAATAGAAGCAAGAAACAATTAATTCGTTATGTCTATTGGTGCATCATTAATTACAAATTGGTAATGACTAAGATGAAGAATGAGGATACAAAGATGATATAGATAACAAAAAGACATTGTGGTGTGTCTTCTAATACTGTGTATTTGTAAGCATTATCTTGAAAGGGACAACTTGAACAGAAAGCTTTGGTCTCCTGCATAGCTCTTGATTGATTAAGGTAATAAAATTTATATTTTCATTGGAAAATTTTTAACTCTTACCGTAAAGTTACTACTTCCAGCGCTCGCATAGCTTCATCAAATTTGATTTCTGTCCAACTAACACACATGATTTCCTTGCCTCTTATTTGGACTGGAGTAAGGCCTTGACATCTTTTGTAGTCGAAAACTACAAAACTGATAAACATTCACAATCATTTCCATTCTCCATTCGCTGCGGAGAAATGCAAAACAATTTTAACTAATCCTGTAAACAAGAAAAATTAATTGATTAAAACAAAATAATAATTAGCAAAATAACCAATCAATTTGCAGCATTTATGTGTTCCGCTCTGTAAATAAGTTTTCACTCCAACTCTAACTTTTGCGTTCCTAAATGACCTTTGTTAACTTTTAAAACTAAACTTCATCCATAAGTGGAAACAATGTCCAACTTGCCACAAGTAATACAATTTTTTGTAATATGCTAATTGATAACTGGGCAACAATTAAGTCAAACTTCTTCTGGTTTCAACTGCGTTAAGTTTACTTAAATTCGACGCAAAAGTTCTTCGTTGTCAATCCATGTTTATGGATTTTTAATCCACCTTTAGGACTTTGACAAGGCAGTAAAAAGGCACTATTCACATCCATCTGGCACTAGCTTAGCTGCATAACATTTTTTAATTCAGGTATTCATATTTTACTATAAACAAATTGTATTAAAAACACATTTTGCTTTGCCATTTCGGATAAGGAAGCTACACTTTTCTCTCCAAAAAAGACAAACTGCATTGTGCTTTTAGGAAAAGTGAGTTATATAAAGGGAGTACCAACCTGTGTTATATGCATTACAACGTAGGCTTTTACAACTTCTTCCCTGTGGGAACCTCTTTTCTTCTTTCTATTAATTTTTTAATTTTTGAGATCCTTCTTCTTCTATGCTTAGTCTTAAAATAAAGAGCAAGAAGGATTTGTTTACAGATTGCTGTATGTGTTGATAAAAGTTTATGAACATTTAATTTTTGTCTCCTCCACGAAGCAGATGCATCACTGATTTTGTATGTTCGAAAAAAATCAGTTTGCACATTAGCTGATTGCACATGTATTTTTCCACGTAAATATAATTATTATTACAGTTATAATATTTTTTATTCTTTAATTTTAACTGCAGTAATATGTTTAGCATAAAGACAAACATCTAAAACAACTAAGAAATATTAAAAGTAATAATTGCATGATGAATGATGGTTTGATATATTTAATCGCTGTATTTAGTGGAATCATATTCTCTGTATTCAATATCATTACAATCACTGTCATACTCATTGATAGAAAATTAAGAAGTTCTATCACTAACCGTCCTATTCTCAGTTTTCTTGTTGCATCCACAATTCAGGGACTTCTTCCAGCACCTTTATATGTTTATAAAAGATTGGTACAATCGCAGCATACATCTGAATGGGTTTGTGATGTATATCGCCTTCTATATTTCTACTGTGGACATATGATGAAAATCAGCTTAGTTTTGGTTAGCATCGATCGATTATTAGCTGTCAAATATCCTTTCAAATATGACAATTACATCACGAAAGCAAGAACAACAATATTGATAATATTCCTATGCATAGTTACTCTTTTTGTAGATACTTTACCATTTTACATCAATGTTGAGAGAACAGATGAATGTCAATACGTCCCAGTACGTATTTGGGGGCTTTTTGTTATCTCTTTGTATACTATATTACCATTTTTTCTTATTTTGATTAACTACATACAAATATGGCTTGTCGCCGCAAGAATGGCCTTTAAAGATAAGAGATTGCGAGAACGTTTCCATAACGATGAAAATGAAAATGGTAGTGTGATTAGAAACTACCGAGTTGACGATGAGGAAGAAAATGAAATGGATAAAGATGAAGATGAAGAAGTAAAAATGCTGAAAGATAGAAAGAAAATAAATTATGGTTCGATAAACAGTATTATTCACATAAAGGCCAATGTAAAGTTTGCCTTTGAAATGAAAGCAACAAGGACATCTTTAGCATTGATTGCTGTTTATGTTTTCTGTTGGGGACCGCTTGGTGTATTTTACATGATTGATCATTTTTGTTATAACTGTTTATCAGATGACGATGATTTGAAATTAACACGTGCTTTTGTTAAACTTTTATCCTTTTCATCAAGTATTTTAGCACCTATTGTGTATTGTTGGTGGAATAGAGATTTTAAAAAAGCAGCACAAAGGTTATGCGTACAGTATTGTTGTTTAAAAGTAAATAGGGAAAAGCAAAGAAGACAATCGCCATTGACGCAACAGACACAGCACTTAATTGAGACGAAGGACACATCAGTAACATCCTTTAATTGAGAGTAAAAGTGCACAGCGTGAAAAGAATATGAACAAAAATTTAGAGTTAGTGTTGAATTGATATTTTTATCCGATTATTTTATTTTACTGTTCAAAATTAGCTAGTTCATCACCATATTTATTGCATTATATATTTTTGTATGGAATTCTATTGTAAAATGCAGAACGAAAGGCCAGGCAGTATGTTCATAAGTTACTGTCAATTGCTGTCCTATACAATTAGGTATCTTCTGGTATCGCTAGTTCTTATAGTGACACTCATACAGAATTTACCTCTACCTGCGCTATGTTTATAACTGTGGGGCACATTTCTGGCTCACTTTTTATTAGCGATATTTATAAAAATTTGATTCCTAACGTCCCTGGGAGTGAAAACAAGCACACATTTTATGTTTACGCGACACATTATCCGCAGAATATAAGGCTTAAATATTTATTTTTCGATTTTACATCAGGACTAGTGTAGAATAAGTATTTTGGTTTAAAACTTTTTATCGGCATTAATACAGAATTAAGTGCAGCGGGCTTTTTATATCTTGCACCTGAGCTGCATTGCATCTTATCACAACAAACTGGTTAAGGGTCCTGATTCAAGAAACAGTGTTTAAGCATGATTTTCGTGACAACAGATCTAATTGCGACATAATCATCGTGATATTGAACGAATAAAAATTGAAATATTTGGAGTAAACGAAGTTACGCATCCATGAATCCATGAATTGCTAAAGGCGTTCATATCTATAATTACAATGCAACTTAAATCATGTTCACAAAGAAGACGTTACTTTTCGAATGACCAACTTAATTTTAAACCAATTTAAAAAGATTTTTTGTTGGAAAATCTGAACGTCTTTTTCCTGCCCAAATAGAAAGTGCAGTCAAATGACATTGACATCATTTCCTAACATTTCGAAGACACTTGTTAATGAAGATATATTGGACTTTAATGTAAACCACCATATTAAACTGTCTAAAATAGTAAATGGTGTTACTTCTCGTATACTGTCGTGCCAAGTTTTATGTCTTAAGCATGATTTTGTAATATAGTTTACAAAAGGAAGGTAAGACGCATGCAATGGAGTCATAAACGTTGACAAATATATAACAAAATAATAATACGAAAATAGAAATAGTATAATTATTTGAGGAGGGTTGGTGAAAGAGTGATAGTGTCAATCTGTGGCGCCGTTATAGTTTGATGGAAAAAATCACCAACGCGAACGTTTCCATTATTTTTTTCTTGAGGTATTTAAAGATTGGAATTTCTTTGTATATATATTTTTTGTGCTTATTCTTCAAATGTGCGGAATTATAAGCAGTTACAACAAATTAACAACAATGTTTCTTCGAGAGTATAACTTGAATCTTCTTGTTCTTACTTTCATTCACCCAAACTTTCACTTTATTCTCTTTCACTCTGTTTTGCTTATTCAGAACTTGATTGCAACGGGCGTGATCACTATCTTAAGAACGTTAAGTAGCTATTGTATGCATAAATGTCCGTAAATGATATAAGAACAACGCTGCAAATAAATCATTTAGATAAAAATCGCTTTTTAAATTAATTACCGCTCAAAATTTCACTGTGGGGGTGCGTGACAATGCCAGCGGAAGAAAAAACAGCAAACACGGGGTACAGTTAGACATAAACGCATTCTAATTCAATCAGCTAGTTAACTATTTTTACATCGAACACCCAATATGTTGTTAATGAAGAAATACCTCTATAGGTAAGGTTTAAATCTTTTAAAATAAAATTCAAGTACGTTAACAATGACAATGTCACTGATTGGACAAAGCTTTGTGATTAATCACATGATGCTAGTGTAAGCATCATCCGTTACACCGGACTAATTGTGACTCTGAGTTGATAGGCTCTTAACGCAGTGTTGAAAAAAATAATATGCACAACAGACCTGGATTAGTCGTGTGGAAAACATTCAACTTTTTTCTCTTATTCGAATGAACCATTAGGTGATGTCACTGACTTTCTCATTAAAAATTCTTAAGATTTTTTAATGATAATGAGACCGTGGAGTGGTCATTAGACCAGGTTTCACTTGCGAACGATTGATATCTTTAATATACCTTATTGCATTGCATACGTAATGGCGAATCTTATCTGCAACCTTCTTTTTTTCAATAAATTCAGTTTTTCACGAGATCAGTAGATAACGTTTTATTGCATAGCCATTATTTCACTAATTAAGATTTTTGCTACTAGCTTAATAATTAATGCCACTTAAATAACATGTTGTGTTGTACAACCAAACACTTTCAAGGTTTCAAATGTTCCACAGGATGTACCATATAACACAAAATAGACACTAACAATGTCCTGTACATAATACGGCACATTGTGTTGAGAGTGAGAAATGCACCAAAATGTATAGGAAATGTCATCATAATACGATTAATATATTATTATGAAGTGACATCATAACTTAACTAGTCCAGTGCAGTTAGTTTATCGGCTGTGTTTTAACCGGTGTGTTAATTCATATTTGTGAGAGCGCACATATATATCAAATTTAGAGAAAGTAATTATTGCGTTTTATGACAACTCTTGATCAAAAATCTATGTTGTTAAAAATTTTTTTAGAAAGATTGATAAAAGGAAAAATGATGTCTGTTAATGTCCTTTTCATGTAGCTTTAAGGCGATTTCTGCAATAAAAATAAATGTTGTTAAAAATTTTTTTAGAAAGATTGATAAAAGGAAAAATGATGTCTGTTAATGTCCTTTTCATGTAGCTTTAAGGCGATTTCTGCAATAAAAATAATATTTTTATAAATTTTGGCGAATAAAAGGTTGTTTATCAAGTCCTTTCAAAATTTTTAAAATTCGTTGTTTGATTAACACAAATTAAGATTGAAATGTTTAATATCTGGAAGCGGATGAGCATAATTATAGTAACTAAATATTAAAATGTATGTAAAAATGTTTAAATTTTAATGACCAAAAAACATTTTTAGCCCTATATGCCCCGGCAAAACTGTCAAATACAACGCCTCCACCCAGATTTAGTTTATAATGCCATACGCAATTAGTGGCAGCTTTCAAAAAGAAGATACAAATTGTAAGAAAACTTTTTAAGCACTTTTATATGAAATTAACTTGTTTTTTTTGCTATAGATAAAGTTTAAAAACAATTTCCTGAAAACGGAACTGAAAGAAATAGAACTGCATTTTGCACGAAAACAACAACTTTTTGTATTAGTGCGTGTGCAATAAAATAAAAAAATCGTTTTGAAAAAAAAATTGGGGGGAGGGAGAACTAAACCATGCCGCCCCTTTACAGTATTTCTCCTCCGTTCTGCCTTCTGCGGCACTGTCTTTCTTTATTATTGGAATTATTATGTCATTTTGACGTCATTAACCCCTTATTCTCCACATCTTTAAAGTTTCCTGGAAGTAGAGAAAATCGGATTTTCTGGAATTTTATTATTTCTTATTATATACCAGAAACTAAACACAAGACGCACAATTTCACTTTATTTTGTACCAGAAGTTATATGAACGAAAAGTGAAGACAGTTCTATGTTGACGTTTAGCAGCTCTTAAGGTTTAATTAGTTTTTTTTATTTTAAACAGCGTTGAATCCCTGACTGTATTATGTTTTGGTTAATTCATCTTTTTAAGATGTAAACAATTCTAATGATAAAGACATATGAAGACAATATAGAGTATCGTGCTTGAAATCTTTTTAGTTGAAATAAAATGTCTATAAACGCATATCTGTAGATAATTAATTCGAGCACAAAAAAGCCGTGGAGATTATCACATTTTTATTGTACTGACGAGATATTTTACCTCCGTGTTTGATTAGGACTAATTTATAAGTTGAACAAATCCTAACCGAGCCGAAATGTATGCAATAAAAGTGCGACGGATATACGAAGTGGCGATTTATTTTTGCTGCACGAATGCTGGATTTCATGTAGTTAAAAAAAGGAAAGGTTAAAGAAATTTTATGTTTTACCAAAAACAGTACGACTATTCCTGTGATCCTTTGCTAATGCATTTAGTATTTATAAGTCTGTTTAACTTTGGCTTCATAACAAATCACGAATGAATAGACTCGACGTTTGCACAAATATCCAAAATAATTATTTTATTGTTTATATTATTATCTCTAAGGACGTACAGCTGATTAATGCCTTTATTGCACAAAAGTGCTTAGACGACGCAAAAGGAAGTTATAAGTAGAGATTCAACGTGTGAATAAAACATAATAAAGTTTACTTCACATTGTGAATGTCGAGGAAACATCGATGTGGTAGGTTTCTCAGGACATTTAAAAATATCTTGTAACCATAAATTAATCTGGTTTATTAAAAAAAATATTTGAGATGGAAGTTATTAGAAAGATTTAAGCAAATATCAACAGTATAAGCAGATATTGGATGGTTATTAGTTGAATATCAAGATCTAACCATATTCGAGGTAATTCAGTTTTTTGTCAGGGCTAGCAAAGTCTGATATTTAACAGAAATAGGAATCCAATATCTTTTTCTAACCAACTGATCCTTGTTTTTTGCTCTTTAAATAAATCTGTGTTATCAGAATTGTAAATGTAGATGTAGGAAATGATGCTTGTATTTGTTAAGAACTCTTCAACGTCAATTAATTTCTAATAATTTAAGAGCATGTTCGCACGTTGCAGATATAGATCTATTTTCATACCGGAATAGGTGTCTGTTTGTTCATGTGATACCGGAGCGAGGTTATGTCGTTAAGTCGAGAATGATGATGATGATGATTCATACGAAAATGAACCAATAAGATATGCGAAACGGAATGATTTCGATCCGATGAAAAGAGTGACATGACCTCGCTCCGGTATCACATGAACAAAAGCATCGAAACAAAATGGCGACATTAACAAGTTTTACTTGATGCAGGTATCTGAATTTTTAAGTCAGTTCTTTTAATTTGCATGTGCACATATTCCAGTATAATATCTCTTCGGAACATATCTATCCGAAAACGTTTACGCATGGTCTTAACCAACCTGGTATTGTAATTAATGTAAGCAGGAAACTCTCCTAAGGCTAATATGTTAGGTTTGAAGCTAGAAATAAAGAAAGATTTTATAAAAAGGTTAGCTCGTATTTATGAAAAGCCTGACCGGCGTATTTGTCCATAATGACAATCCTGAAACAATCGGACCAGGAGACATTTGCCGACCGAGAGAATGAACACAATTGATTTCTTCCCTTTCTTTAACACAAACACAATGAACCCATATTCTGTTAACGAAAAGCTTCTTCGTTGTGATTTTTTTCGGAAAATGGACTGCTCCGTTGTAAGGGTAGCTAACCGAAACACGAAGGAGTGCTTTCGCGCCACAAGTAATCGATCAATGGAATATCTAAAATTATTGGCCAAAGCGTTTTTGACTTTCGGGTTTTTGTTTCTAAGAGAAATGTAGCTTGGAACAGCTTCTCAAAAGAGCACTTCATCACAATACGCTTTTAATTATCAGCCGCAGGATGTCAAGAATTCTCGTCAAGTTTTCTTAAAACTCATGCTGTGACACATAAAAGACTATTCTTATCGTACTGTTGTGTTGTTAATCATAGAACTATTTACTAACGATATAGTTTTATAATTTCTTTAAGTACTTGGTTTCTAATAATATTGGTTTGCATTGGCTATTAGTTCTGATGGTTCACAGACTTTTTGTTTGGTGTCTGGTATATTAAAAAGGAACGAAACAGTGCACAAAACAGAAAGGGTTGGTTGTTAGATTTTTCCTATGATCAAGTTAAACACGATTGAAATAAACAAAGTGCTAAACTAAAAGCAGCATATGGCACTACAAGAACGTATGATTCTGCATCAGAGAGAAGCATATATTGGTGATTGTAAAAATAACAATTTTGGGAGTAGTTATGCTACGAATTGACACATAACTGTCAAGTTGACTGACACATGACATATATCTGACATGCATATATTAGAAGCATATTGCTATTAGTGTCCACAATACGATATATTCTACTTCGCACTTAAGTCAATTTGCGCGCACAGGGAAAGTCTCTAGTGTCCGCTCGATTATGATCCACTGCACAGTGGAATTGTCTTCTAGTGCCCACTGGACAAACTTAGCTACTTGTGTCTTCTTGATAGCGCCACAGTGCACATAAATATCGTTAGTCGTTAGCCCATGTAGAAGGACACCCATTATAACATATCCGGAGCATCTCTATTTCGTCATTATTTTGCTTCTGACAAAGGCCTGTATATGGTGTATAATTCTTGCAATTTCACCCTGATATGTGTATACCGAGACATCTAAAACATAAATAGATTATTGCTGAAAATTAAGCAAGGATCAGAATTATTAATAATAAAAAATTGCCTAAATTCACAATGCCAGAGAATGAGGAAGGCGAGCGTTTTCTTTTTTAGAAAAAAAGGTTAACTTTTATTTTATTTTTTTGGTTTGTTTGTTTGTTTGTTTTTTGCTTCAACGAATTCCATCAGTTTCGCTTCCAGATGTTCTTCTTTCTTTGCGTATTTCATAACGCTTAATTTCTGTGTTTTCTTCGCAAGTTTTAAGTGACGCAACCAATTTTATCAGATTAATTTTCTTCCGCTTTTCCTATAGTGTTGGAAAATTATCTAATTTATATATTTCTATGTGATAGTTGTTTTTGTTTTCAATGCTTGTTCCACCTTTAATTTTTTTTGACGCAATCAAGCATTGAATTTTTCACAAATCCTTTGGATAATTTTTGAAATCGCTATCTTTTTAAAACTCTTTCTGGAAGGAATATGAATTCTAATTAGTTTTTATAATTAATGGCTTCTACGTCAATTTTTAAATTTCCTTCAGGTTTTGGTTTTCAAAGCTCAGTTTATTCTAGACTTTGGGATTTTTTTTATGCATTCTGATTCCTCCCTTCAAGAATTGCCAGGTTAGTATTTTAGTGCGCCAAATAATACTTAATTTCATCAGTTATTAATTTAGTAAAACGAGGGAAATATTAAACTCATTTGGATCATCTTGTGAATTAAGGAAATATTTCTTATCTTTTTTCCATTTACACCCTGACCCCACAAAAATATTCAATACATTTCCCAACAACCCGTCCTTCTTCTTCAAAAGACTGCGAATAACCTTTGATTCCTAGTTGTTTTTTTACTGTTGACGACTTCTAAGATATGGTTTGATGTAAAATTGTTCACTGATCAGAAATAGCAGGCTTTCCTCAATCTTGTTTTCAACTTATTTTTATCACTCTTTATATAAATCAAAACAAGTTATAAAAACAACTGATTCAATGATGTTAAATCGCTGTTGATTATATCAGGTTAAAGTATTTACAATGCTTATCGATATACACGATGAGCAGAACTACGATACGTTTGAGTGTACTTTGTGACAATGAGAAGGAGAACCATGTATAAGTTCGTTTATACGTATTTGGTTGATGTGTTGTACTTATTTTCTTTCCACTATGATTGATTGGTTTTGGTATAGCTTGTTCTGCGATTTATTTTAAACCTAAGACAACTTCCCCCGGTAATCGTCGCTAGGCACTCAAGACCACCTCTTCTAATTGTTGAAACATGGCACGACAACCCAAACAAAAACAAATTGGACTATTAACAGTACTTTGCTTATAAGTTACCACTGTAAAATTATTTTAACCAACCTATAAACAAATATTTGCATATTTGTTACCCAAAACAACTTAAAAAGGTGCCTTTTTAAATCAATTGCATGAAATTGACACATCCCAGTTTTACTTTCTTTTAGTTTTTAATTAAAAACATAGCACTTTATTAGCTACTCGTTTGGTTGTATCCGTACACAACCAAGTTTTCCTTTTTTTGGTTATTTAGTTAAAACCATACCATTTTATTAGCTACTCTTTTGGTTTACCTATATATAAGCGTTTTTCTCAGTTGTTAAAAATATATGAATTTCGTATTATCTTCTTGTACTCCTCCATTATACGTCGGTTTTTACGCAGTATTGATGAAATTGAAGACTATAAGTATTAAGTAATCTCGACAGCTAACTCAGGAAATATCGACAAAAAATGAAAAGAAATTATTAAAAATTGGGTTTAGCAACAGATTATTGTAAATAATTCAGGGTGGAATTATTGTAGAGCAGTAAAAAGCAATGCATTTCGCAAAAAGCATGCATCTCAACTCAAAAGGATAAACAACCTCGTCCCCAGGGTCTTGTGGCCCCTGGCCATTATTACGGAGTGAGCCGCTATCAACTTGCAACAAGGCAAAATGCCCTGGGAACAAGGTTGCAAGGAAAATTTTATAGGGCATGTGGATTTTTAGATTTCTTTAATGTTTAGTCTCACGTTTTTTAAAAAAAATACAGTTCACCACTAAGAAGGTTTGGACCTGCATGTGGTTACCCACGGCTGATATCTTTACACATATTTTATTGTCATGGGGACCATTGTTTCTCAATGTTTTTATCATTTTGTTACATTTTCTTTCCTACCTTTTGTTGAGGAATAAGAAATTCAAAAAATTAAATTTTTTTTATATGTATTCTAATTTTATTTATTTATTTTTATATTTCTGATATAGTTTCGATCAAATTAATCTCAATAAAAGTTAAATAATAAAAAATCTCATCAATTTATTCAGCAAAATTCATGTTAAAATTTCCTTTTGATGACTTACTGTGTTTCTTATAAGAAAGTGGTTATTAAGCAGCATGACACCTGACCACCCAAAATTTAACATAAGCTACATCAGAAAATTTTTTTTAAATTTATGCAGCTCTTTTTGTTATAAAAAACCCGTACACATAAAGAAAACTTCACTACATAGACCTTATAAAGTTCCATGATTCCTTTTGATTAATGTTTCCCCTCCTCCTTTCAAGATTGACATTGACATCTTGTCAAATATTTTCTTCGTATATACATCGTTTACATGGTAACCCCTCTTTTTATGATTTTATCATGTTTCTTTCATAAAAACCAGTGCATTTTTTTTCCTCGTTAATTTGTTTTAGCAAATATTCAGATGGAACTATCGGGATGGTTTAGAAAATAAATAAAGCACAAACCAAACGTTCTCAGTAGCGACAAATCAATGACAGCTTTGTGTCAGATAATGTTATGTTGTTTTTATGTTTTGTTTTTCAATTTTGTTTATTCCGTACTAAAGCAGCAGACGGCAGTATTACTTTATTTCCTCTATATTTCAGCAATTTACTGCAGTTTGACTCGCCGACAAGAAAAGTTTCTTTACCAGACATTGTAAATTTGTTGTTTTGTAAGTAGAGAAGAAAATTTTCAACATTCCAAGCATTATGGACCTTGTAACCTTCGTGACCTTTGCAAATGGGGAAGTAAGATTTTGTAGGCTGCAATGTAAGACAATATCAAATTGTTCACTACTTGCTAAGCTGGAGAGAAAATTCACTTCAGGAAAAGAACAATGGAAAAGATGGGGCATTTGAATTTATAGATGTCAGGCATTGACACGTCAATATCAGTTTGTTTGTCCTGATTCTGTTATGTAGTTTTTGAAACACCGATCAAAATAATGTATAGAATTACATGTTTTTTAAAAGCAGTTAGTCTTTAGAAGTTGTTTTGATGATGTCATCAAACCGTCTCATCCGAATGGAGTGTGTTCACACAATTTCAAGAAATTTGTTCCATTTTAGTCCCAAAAACTACATTTTGTAGGTTATAACATAGGAAAATATTAATTTTGTACGTAATTTTTTTATAGTGCCACGATCTACACTCTGGAGGGATGCTGACATTGCTTAGTGGTCCCATAGATCTAAAGAAATAAAAATGTCAGTCTTGAACAGCTTACTAAAATTGTACCTATCACTTCGAAAACTCTGTTGCTCTGTAAAGCTATAAACAAGAACTTACATATATGCGTGTTTGTTATTTAGATATAGAAAATAATTTAATCCAAGTAATCGAAAGAAAATCTCAAATAAGCAAACATCGCATCAGTGAACAAAGAAAAGACACAATCTGTCATGGAAGACGCGCTTATTTATCTTATTGTTATTTTAATCGCGACAATATGCTCTGTGTTTAACATCATTACAATTGTTATCGTACTCATCGACAGAAAATTACGAAATTCCATCACTAATCGTCCAATTTTAAGTTTTCTTTTTGCATCAACAATACAAGGTCTATTGCCGTCGCCTTTTTATGTTTACAAAAAACTTGAGCAGGAGGACCATATCCCTAATTGGATTTGCGATGGCTATCGCCTGCCATATTTTTTTTGCGGTCATGTCATGAAAATCAGTTTGGTATTAATCAGTATTGATCGCCTCTTAGCTGTCAGATATCCTTTCAAATACGAAAAGTTTATCTCCAAATTCAAAATGACAGCGACACTATTGTTGCTATGGGTTGTTACCTTGGTGATTGATATATTACCGTTTTTTATTGGCGATAGAAATGATGGATTCTGTGAGTACATACCAACGCGTTCTTGGGGATTATCCGTGATTATTGTATATAATTTAATTTCTTTTTGTATCATTTTAATTAATTACATCTTAATTTGGATCGTTGCTGCTAAATTTGCATTTAAAGATAAATCATTAAAAATACGAATAGAAAACAAGGAAAACAGAGACAGTAGACTTTCTCAAAAGAGTGGCTCGAAAGTGGGTGAAGAAGATAATAATAGAGAAAATGAAAAAAGTTATGTCTCGAAACGTTTAAAGTTTGCTTTTGAAATGAAAGCAACAAAGACTTCCTTAGCATTGATTGCTGTTTATGTTTTCTGTTGGGGACCGCTTGGTGTATTTTACATGATTGATCATTTTTGTTATAACTGTTTATCAGATGACGATGATTTAAAATTAACACGTGCTTTTGTTAAACTTTTATCTTTTTCATCAAGTATATTAGCACCTATTGTGTATTGTTGGTGGAATAGAGATTTTAGAAAAAGTGCAAGGACTTTGTGGAACCGACATTGCATAGGAAAATGCGTATTTAAAGAAAAAGATGAAAAAAATGTAACGGATTCCTATGGCATATCTCAAAGAAATTAAAAGAAAAAAATATCAAATACAAGATCGATGAAATTTGTATGTTTGTAAAATACTTGTAAAATAGAAAGAAAGAGTTTATATTTTCAGTGAAACGCAAGAACAAAATCTTGTTAGATAAAATTGACGAGATCTTATCATGTTGTATTCTTTAAGATAAACAAAGATCGATTCCAAAATCAATACAGTTCTTTCAGTTGAATGACAAATCCTTTAGTAAGGTCTCTTCCATTGCGCATAAAAAAATTGAGTTTTGCCATTAACTCATCGGGTTTTCAAGAGCAATGATTTTTAGTCTGCCTAAAAATGAATTCCTTCAGTTGTGTTTTCAATAATGACTCCAGTAAACGCCCCCTCGCCAGTCTCAAGGCATTTATCAAGTTCTCCTTACTCAAGAATTTAATTTGTTATCCATAAAGAATCTTTTACTTGCTTACTAGCCGCCTAGTTTCTATTTAACACCTGTCTTAAAAAAACGCCCCCAACTTCAAAAAAATTTGAAATTTGGCGTTTATTAGAGTACTCACGGTATCCTAAAAATTAGGAAGAGAGTAAAATCTTTCTAGCAAAATCCTTTTCTACATAATTATTTCTGTAAATTATCTAAACTTTGCTTATCTTATCAAAATTACCTTTACGAAACATTCGTTGCGCAGAGGTCACTTTGGCCTAGTATTAAAATTTCTTGTTTTCATATTTTCGTTCAGTTTTCTTTTATCACCGAAACAACCATAAACCGTGTAACTCTAAGTCAGTGTTCTATCAGATAAATCGTCAGAAAAAAATTTTTCTTCGACACAATCATTTTTAGGACAAGAATCTTCGGCATTCCTTGGATAATTTCGTCAGTTTTGCACGACTTTGTCCGATAAGATATGTGTTGCATAGAGGTATTTAAAATATTCGCTTTGTCACTTTATTATTAACATGTAACTTTTTTTAAAACTAATTTTTTTTACGGAGCTCTGTATATTTACGTGTTTATTTTTAATGTACATATAGTAACGGTGTCATTATAATGTAGCTAATACATATACATTAGATCTCTTTGTAAAATTGTTTCCACTAGCCCAAACATATCAAGTTGTGCTTGTCATTTTCGTTTTCACATTAATTTTAATCATACACTTTGTCCTTCAGGCTAAAAGAATTCGTAGGTGACAGGCTACAATGAAATACCTTTAATTCCACCTAATTTAAACGCTTTCACAAATTGAACCAGCCTCTTGAGGCTGTGAAAATTTCTTAAATACTCATATTAGCTTCTCTAACATGAGAAAATATATTTTAAAAGTTCTTGTTTCGTTTTCTACCATGTTTGAGTTTCTTTTGCATTGCAAAAATTGCGTAATCTAAGCTATTTGCATAGGTCAGATTAGTTAGAAGTTTTGAAGTTCCAGTGTCAAGTTTGTTAAAATATAAATGTTTTTTAATTCGCAGATAATAGTGACTATCCTGTAAAGAAGTCATTTCAACTTTTGTTATAGGATAACCACCCGAAGAGGATATTTATCTCTATATTACAAATTAGTATGTTTACTCTTTTCTTTCTTTACCATTCAGTGAGCCTGGCAATTAAAAAAAAAGGTTTTCCTCCAGAGATTTGATATGAACTCATTAGTAAGACAAGGTACCGTTTTTTGCATGCGTGAAGTTTTTCCTCAATGATACATTTCAATAGTTTTATATTATGTAAGTTAGTGGAAGTATGCATGAGTTTAATTACAAATTTTCAAATGTCAAAGAGAAGTTGTTTAATTTATTGCGGTAAATAGTTATTGAAAGACAAGATGAAAGTTCCATTGGTAAAGGGCTTCAGTAAGTTACTTGTTATAAAGCTAGTTAATGTTATAAACGTTGAGAATAACAAGCGCAATTTTTTTTACTAACCATCCAACACTTCCTTTTAAAAACGTACATAAGGAACACAACAGAGCTGACAGAAATAACAGAAATAACAGAAATGTCACAAAAAATTATAAAGTAAAGTACTGCTCATACCAATGTTAAAAGATCAAGAAAAAAAGTTGTTTGATTCATCTCCGCCTTGATTTAAGTTTTACTTAATTTTTTTTATCTTTAGAAAGTAATCGCAAGGATTTTTAATCAATTACATGTATTATATCGCAGTTACCACAATGTAATGCGTCATAAGAGTAGAGGCAAGACGGCATGTAGTATCCATTTTGTTTACCTATTAGAAAAAACGCTACCCAATGATGATTTACTAACAACATAAAAAAGGAGAGAAGGCTTTTTCTTCTTCTGAAAGGATTTTAAACAGTCATGTTTTCACCTACTTTTTCTTCATTTTTCCAGAATGTTCATTAATGGCAAAGTAAATAACCATAAAAAGTTAACGATCAACTGCTCAGGAGCTTTTTAAACAAAACAAAATACAACGCGGGAAGGTTTTACAAAAGGAAATGACGTTTCTGGCAGCGAACCATATGTCAAAACATCCAGGTCAATTTTTGCAATTAAAACATGTTTTAAATAAGATGGGGTTTTATCTAGCATAACGGTTAGTTAACTAGCTCGTTATTGCTGTCTGGCAATAAAATTCTCTGTATGTTATTAAGTTATTTTTTCTAAAAGACATTGATCTGATGCATTGTCGTCATGCCACGGACATTAACATTGACAAAAGGTTAATGGGTAGAGTTAATTTTCTATTAACTGTTAAATGGTAATTGTATTACAACTGCTCGTGTTGTAATGTGGCAGTCATGTTATGAAGTAAAAAGAGTGTACTATGAAAATGTTTGTTCTTCTTTCAAACAAGATTTAGGTGTAAATGAATATATATTCTGTTGCAGTAAGAAGCTTCTCTATGTCTGTACTTTAATGTCAAAAATCTCCTTGAATCCATCAGTCAAATACATTAAACTGTAAATCTGCTGGAAGGATCGATATTTTCTCCAGAGCAATAATTTCGGTTGCAGCCACTTTTGTTAAGGAAGTTTAAAATGGTGAATGCAATGTAGAAGAACAATGATGTTGGATAAATTAGATTTTGAACTTTTTTTTATTTTTTTTAATTAATTTTAGTCAAACTTTTCAGAATGTTTTAATATTCTTATGTCAAAGTAATCGACTTTATTTTTATTAGTTGTAAAACTTATAGGTTATAGTTGATGAAAAAAATCACATGTGAACTGCGTATGAACCACACGTGGAATTGATAAAGCATTTTAACAACAACAAAAAATATTCGAATGTTTTATAGCTAAGTATCAATATTTTGACAGAAGTGAGTGGAGTACAAAATGGACGACTTTTTCATTTATTTAATTGTCGTACTCATCGCTGCCACTTTCTCTGTATTCAACATCATCACGATTGCTATTATTCTCAACGATAAAAAACTAAGAAGGTCTGTCACGATTCGTCCAATATTTAGTTTTCTCGCCGCCTCGACCATTCAAGGACTTTTACCAGCACCTCTATATATTTACAAGAGATTGGAACATATGAAGCATTTAGCTGAATGGATTTGTGATGGGTACCGCATCCCGTATTTTCTTTGCGGACATATGATGAAGATTAGCTTGGCTTTGATCAGCATTGAAAGACTGGTGGCTGTAAAGTATCCTTTTAAGGGCAGAGATTATATTACTAAAAAACGAATCACAATAGCCACATTAATGTTGTGGGTAGTCACTATAGCTGTCGACACTGCACCGTTTTTCACTGATGATAAAGATATAGACAGCTGTTCATACACCCCTGAACATGACTGGGGATTATCTGTAATCATATGTTATAATATTTTGCCTTTTTTGATAATTTTAATTAATTATTCCATAATATGGGTAATCGCTGCACGTCTTGAGCTGAAAGATAAAATCCTTCGCCGTCGTTTTATGAATGATCAAATAGAAGACAAGAAGAGCCCTTCCGATAATGGAAGAAATATTCTTTCCAGAGCCTCTATGGCGAGTACATTACACAGTCCTGTTGTGCCTGAATTGAGTTCAGTGGCTAAACGAATAAAATTCGCCTTTGAAATAAAGGCGACACAATCATCTTTAGCATTAATAACAGCTTACCTGTTCTGTTGGGGACCACTTGGTGTATTTTACATGATCGATCATTTTTGTTACAACTGTTTATCAGATGACCATGATTTGAAATTAACACGCGCTATAGTTAAACTTTTATCTTTTTCATCAAGTATTTTAGCACCTATTGTGTATTGTTGGTGGAATAGAGGTTTTCGAAAAACTGCAAGGAGGTTATGGAACAAATTTATTTGCAAACCATCGAGAAGCACGTTGACTGAGGAGCATAGTTTGGTTCAATTAAATTAAATGTTTTTATTTAGTAGATGTATTTATCTTATATATTAATTCCCTTGCGTGAGTAAAACTGTGAGTCCACGACACGGAAATTACGGGTCACTTTTTTATGACGTGGCCGTACGCTAAAATTTAACTAAAAAAATTAGGGAAGTACTGCATAGAAATCGCACATAAGGTGTAAATATATAACTCGCTGCTAATAACGATATAAATATATATACCCTTATGCCAAAAAACTCTATGTTAGCATATATATATAGGTATCACTACATATGAAACGGTATTAGATATTCACAAAGCATACGGACTGTTAAATGAAGTTCCTAGCATAAAACGGAAATTGTGTTTACGAAAAAGATGGCTGTTCTTTTTGAGTATTCTCTACTCTTTCATTCAAAATAAATCTTTAAAAAAACACTTGAAGAAGAGCATGGTTTTATAAATTAATCATAGCAAGGTTCTGTAAGGTTTTTTCATGTTTTATTTTCAGTTTTGATTATATTATTGTTGCCAGACATGTTTTATACCTAGCATCATAAAAAGGTATCCATGAAGATATAGCTAACAGAAAAGCACTGTCAACAGCTGCCCTACAGAAAATAAGTGATGTGTGGATTAAGAAAGATAAAATCAGTACTCAGCTAAAAATCAGAATCTATCAAACTGTAGTCAAATCCATATTATTATACAACTGTGGCACATGGGGTTTGAACAAAAATGAAGAAAAGAACATGAATTCCTTCCATCGTCGACAACTTCGTCAAGTATTAAACATCAAATACCCAGTAACAATAAGGAACAAGAAGTTGTACGAAATATCAAAAACAAGACCTATTACATTGGATATAATCCAAGCTCGATGGAGGTTATTTGGGCATGTTCTCAGATTACAGAAAGACACACCCGCTCAACTGGCTATAAATCACTATTTTGAACAATCGCAAGTATCAAAATTCAAAGGTCGTCAACGAATTACGTTACCAATCAGTTTAAACAATGATATAAGAAGAGCAGTGGAATCTGATAACAGTTTTGCAATAAAATTTGGCGTCTCGCAATTGATTTCGAAACATGACCTAAAGGTCTTAAGGGTAATCGCTGAAGATCGAAGTACATGGAAGTCCCTTTCAAGACACATATATATATTGCAGCTGAAGCAACTACTTATACTGAAGAAAACCTTACAGTAGATGATAGAAGCGAAGACAGCTGATACATACATACATACCACCAACAACTAGCTAGCTAGCTAGGAATATATATATATATATATGTAGCCATGTTCTTTATACCTAGCTAAGTCTCCAGTTTATATTTAAGTGACTAGCTATTAGCTGCTGTAGCTAGCTAATGCTAGCTTTAAACTAAAGATTCCCAGTATATATATATTCCCACAAAACACATCAAACGTTATTAACCCTGAAAATTTTAAACATTTTCCTGGGTTTTTTTTTGGTTGCGAAGTTCTTTTCCTCCAAATATTCTGAAAATAAAGTTCAGAAATTACTTATTTTTAAAATGTAAATTTAATTTGTTTCAAATTGTGGGCAAAAACCTTAATCAGCATGCTAAAAGAACTGACTTTTCTTAATTTAGAATTACTAAACACAACCATTTTCTTACAATTAGTGTAAACTTTTGTGCGTATGGCTTATATTTAATACACCAAAAGAGCTACTTTGTTGATTTCAATTTTATACTCTTTGTAAGCTATTTTTTTCTTCTTTTTGAGATTTCTGTTTTACCACTCAATTTTTACATTTTATAAGTTATTTGGAACAGAATGGTATGAAATAGACCAAAATACCTGATCTTAGTTGTTTTTAATTTACAGGCTGTGTCTGTGAAACTTTAAGGGGAACATTTGGTGGAAGACAATGGCATGACATATACTGATAGAACTGATTTTTGTTGTGTTAGATGTTATATCTGAACCTTTTTGACATTTTATGTTAATTTTGCGAGGAAGGACCATATATATATACACAGAAGAATTCAATTTTACACCTTGCAAGCTTTGTTTTTCTATATTTTGTATAAATTCTTACTGGGGAGGACTCCGTGCAATATATCGAAATGACTGATCCTTCTCGATTTAAATTTGATGTGTTCTAAATCGTATATAGTTTTGGAAATTTTGTGTAAGATTTAATGGGTAAGGGCTAGATGCAATATGTCAAAAAAACTTTTTTTGTTGAATCAGAAGCACTCCCTACAACCATTCTTTTTTTTACAGTTTGTGAAGCTTTTGTGAGGAAAGAGTGTATGCAATATTATCGAAATAACTGATTTTTGTTGCAAACTGTTTTTCTTTGGCATTTTGGATTAAAATATTGTTTTAGAGGGCATATGCAGTAGATATATGTACTGAAATAGTTAAATTTTGCAAACTTTGATTTTGTCGTTACCTCTCATTTTTTACATTTTGATTAAACTTTTGTGGGAGACCGTCGGTATGCGAAGGACCAAAATAAGAGATTTTAGTATTATTTAGAATTTGTATTTTGTGTTGCAAAATTGGTGCAAAAATTGACATAAAATGAACTTATATACAGATTGATTGCTGTTGTTTAACATGACTCATTATGACTTATATATATATTTTATGAAAATTTGTGACAGAATACTATGTGAGATTTGAAATTTTGTTTACTTTATTGATGGTAAAACAGCATGCAAATTGCTAAAAGGACTTTATTAATTTTAGGTTTAAACACCGTTATTTTGTTGGCATTTTGTCTAAAGTTTGGTGAGGAGGGACTGTATGCAATATATCAAATAATGTTTTATTGCATTATAATTTGTCCTTGCAAATCCCTTTTTTTACACCTTAGATAAAAAATTCTGTCAGAGGCACAATTTATTGTTTATTTTTCACATTGTGTGTCAACCTTTGGCAGGGTTTGCAATAAACTAACTGATTTTAACATATACAATGAGAGAGATTTGTGTTTGACATTGATCAGCTTTTTTGTATATATGTGGCGTTTTAAGTGATTTAAATTTTATGGGTGAGATGTATGTTGAAATGCTTTTGGAAACTTCTTTCCGAATAATTTTCGCATTTGTCAGATGGTCAGAGCAAGTAATTTTAGTAGATTTAGATTTTAAATGTCACATAAATACTGCAGTTGTTGAAAACCTTTAATTTTTTTGGTCATTTATATAATAATGCAGATGTAAGATGCGCACTGCTGTATTGTTTGTTTTTTGATGGACATATATCTGCTACATAAATTAAATAGAATACAGTGGATTCTTCCACGGGAAACAGCTAGTTTATATTATATAACGTAATAATAACAAAAAATAAGGCATATCTCTGTTTGTGTATAAATCGTCGCATATAAAAACTTAAGTATGTTTTTGGCCATTTTTCCCCTTCTTCCTGCTCGGGGGGCAATGGAGCCTAAAAGAAAGTAATTACTTTAGTTGTCAGCGTCAACTAGGAGAAAAGAAAGAGCAAATAATCAATCAGACAGGTTAACTTGGCCTAAAAACCGTTTAGCGGGGCGCTACGGGAAAATAGCGAACGAGGTTTTGACGTCATGAAGCGGGCGCAGTGAGGTCTATGCAAACAACCGAGGTTGCTATGTTCCCACGTAGCGCCCGGGTATACGGTTTATGAGTCATTTAGTACCTACTAACCTGATAAAAACAAAATAATTGAAGTGATCAAAAGTCAAACTAGATCTAAGTCACAAAAACATTGGCGTTTGGATGAAAAATAAAATACATATTTATGTATGTAGAAACCATGTCTTCTGACAGTATCAACGTTCGATTAACCGAAGGAAAAGAATTTCATCTCGAGCACAACGAAAGATTCTTAGAGTTCTATTCTGAGAGTTTTGACCTTTGCTGTTTGATGGAGTGTCTGTATTTTATTGTGAAATTAAACGAGCAATTGCTGAAATTACCTAGAAATAGGATAGATCATATTAAACTTGTCTTTTTTAAGAGATAGTTAATGATGATTCAGGGGTTGTGTTTAGTGAATTTTTTTATCCTTGTTTGAAGAACTCAAGGTGTGAGATTTTTGGAAACGGTGAATTTTGTAGCTGTTTTGTAGCTTTTGAGAAGTCTAAGTTTTATAGCCACTATATTGCTTTGACAAAACCTTTTAAAGATATTGCTTCCACACTTTGTAGCATACTTCGTTTTCAGAGACTGTTGGTCAACTATCAATGGATCTATCTTCTCAAAAGCTTAAATCAATTAGTTCAAAACTTGGATCTTATTTCGACGTTTGACAGCGTTCAAAGTTTGTTTACTTCTTGTGTGTACATTTTAGCCGGTCGCTACATAAAAATAGCGCCCGCTCACATAATCGATATAAGCCAATAAAAACGTCAGATATAAAGAACACATCACACACCCAGGTACTAATAAGGAACTATAATTTTGACAAGCGAATTAGCTACACTCGACACTTGCAGTGAAATAATATGGAAGTATCAAAACGTAATATCAAGTCATGTTCAATGGGATCAATTTCTTTCTGTTTCGCGGGATTTTCTTGTAGCGAATAAAGAAAAAAAAAAAAGGAAATATAGCCGGAGAAGGAAAGCAATGGTCTTCAAATATTATCTTAAAGCAAAGCTTGCCACTTTTAAATCAAATTTTTCGGACAACTTCCGTTGATGAAATGTCATATCTCAGTAGTAAAGTCACTCAATTTGCACTTTTGCGTTCACCCTCTAGTTCAAATTGTGAATAAAGAATCTGAATAAAGATCACAACAATCACTGAACCAAAATTTAGACATATTTCTACTGACTTATTTCTTGCGATGGGAATCACGCTTTTCTTTTTGTAAGAAGCATCTTATGAACAACATAAGGCTCAAATTCTTCAAAAAACGAAGAAACTTAGAAGCAACTGATATGAGTAAAGATGAAAGACAAACAACTGGGATTATAAATAGTTATAGCAAGATTTTTCCAAGATTTCTCCTTGTTTTGAAAGTCCTACGACATACGATAAACGTTATTTAATTACTACATAAGTCTAGCCTAACATGCAAACATGTAAATTTGAGAATCCAAAGCATAGAGTCAATAAGAAACCAGTAAGCTAAAGTTGAGTTGAGCCTGGTGAGCCTCAGTCAAAATGTTTTGTTGTTTACGAGAAAAAAAGAGTGTGGAAGGAACCTTACCCAAATATCATTAAGATACACAAATAAATGTTCACGTTGTTCCACACTATCAACGCAGACGAAGCATGACGTCTAGCCTAAAGAATACTAATAAAATCAAAGATTGTGGGTTAAGGAAAGAATAAGATTGGTTGGCCACAGCTTTTTTTTCTGATATAAAATTCTGCCGATGTTGCAATTTAGTGCTAAAACTAATACGATAACTTAATAAAAACTTGAAAGGACTCCGGAAATGGACTCATAATTAGAGGAAATCTGTCAATCCACATCAATTTCGAGAAAGTTGTTTAACAAAGATGCTGCCATCACATGACAGTTCAATAACAACAATTCAAATTTCGGAAATCTTATAAAGCTTTTTAATTCATTGGCTTGCTTTTTGTCGTTTTGAATAACGGTGGTTTTACTTCTATTTTTTTGTCCTGCGCATGCGTAGGCGAGTTGGAGAACTTTTAAAATCTCCTAGTGACACTTAATACTGCCCCCGTATTGCTGAGTAATTCATATCGGGACCAGTAACAATCCAGAAAATCAGAAAAATGATCATTTTAAGACGGGCAAGGAAAAGCACATTTTGGATGTCCATCAAATCCAGACAGTCTAAGTCAAAGGTCCACAAATTCGAAAAGTGTAAATCTATAAGAGAAATACCCTACATATTAAATTGTGAGACAAACTTTTAAAATTGTTGTTTTAAGTTGACACGTTGTTCTCGAAATATAAAACCTAAAAATAACATTCATCCCCTTTACAACCATGAAATTAGATGTCTAAACTGACGAAAAAACAACTCATAAAGTTTCAATTACAAGAAGATAGACATGTCTTACTGTCATTTAGGGTTTTGTTCTAAATCTCCGCAACGGAACGACAATGGTGAATTTGCATTAACTATATTTTGCTACAGCTTCTTACGTGGAAAAATATGCTATTATAAATACGTAAACGATAACACTAGAAAATGTACACAAGCCTTTTTCCTCCTCAAAAGTCTATGGTATGTTCGTACTACTACATACTAACGTGCGATCCAAAAGTTTCTCCAAGTCATCTAAGACTACAGTAGACGTCCGTTAATTCGAACACGCAAGGGACTAAATTATTTGTTCGAATTAACGAATGTTCGGATTATCGGAAGTTCAGAAAAAACAAGAATTTTAAACGTTTAAAGGTTTTATGCTAATATAACTTTATTACAACTTTACTACAACTTTTTATAAAAATCTTTTAACTTTGTTTGCTTGGCGATGGGCAAGGCCTCAAAATTCGAATTAAGCAGCTCAAAATATAAGACTTTATTAAACCAAAATTAAGGGGCTTGGCAATTTGCTCGAATTAACGGAAAGTTCAAATTAAGCGGCATTCGAATTAACGGACGTCTACTGTAGTTATAAGCTCGTGGTTAACCACGTGGATTCACCCTCAAAGAAATTAACGGTAATCTTTAACTAATAGAGAGCCAACAAACATTAAAATATCCGTGGCTAAATCCACAGATTAACTTGCCTTTTTTATCCCGCCTAGCTTAACCCGCTTGCTTTTCCGCGTATCCGTAACCAAATCACGCAGATACAATACACGGGTATTAAAATATAGATTTCCGAACCCGTTCTCTGACAAAAAAAATAATAAAAATGCAACAACCAGTGGTCAATTATATTAACACAATTTGATTAATGCAATGTTGCCTTTTTTATCGATTTTATAAACAAAATCGTTTCTTCTGACAACTATACCGTTTAAGCCCAGATTTTAATGCATTTTACTGAATAAAGGAATTCAAATTTGTTAACCATTAGGTGCCAAACGGCGTACATATAGATACGCCACAGCAAGATCGAAAGTCGACGTGCAATCTATTGGCTGTAATTGCAACCTCGTTCCCAGGGTCTTTTGTCTGGAACGAGGATGGCCGTTACTCGTGAACACTCAATTTTAAGATATCAAATATGAAATAGATTAAAATTTCCTTTTTGTTTCTTCCAAACTAGGCCAATGTGGAAGGACAAATAGACAGAAATCGCCCGATAAAAACTGGGCAATCTTTTTAGAAGCAAGGCTTACATGGTTTCTAAAGCATTAAATGTGTGTCCTTCCCTCGTGGTATCAATATTTTGGACGTCATTGCAAATTGACATCGTTCCGAACCAAACGTTTTGAGATGCAGCTTAAAGTATCGCTTGCCCGTGTCTGTTTTTCTTTCCGGACAAGTAATGTAATTTGAATATAAGTCGACATGGTAAAAAAATTGTGTATTTCTGACGCACTACCGTCATGGCTTAATTTTTCTTCTCTGGAATCACAGAACTTGTAACATGTAAAACTCTAAATTAAAAATTAACCATCTAACTGTTTTTCATTTGTCATAAACTAGGTAGAAAGGTTAAATTGTTCAATACTGTATTTTTTCATAAGTATAAATTATTAGTTTTGAAGCAAACCCCTCAACATAACGGAGATGGTTTACTGGTAGCGCATTCCACTTGTCATCATAAAGTTTCCACCATTTAAAGCCGTATACTGACCACGAACCAGGTTGCGCGTCGGGCAAGCAAGTTGGAGCAATGACGGACGTATCTCTGACTGTAATGTAACACAGTTGCATACAGTTGACTTGGAGGGAAGGAATAGCCAGCCCTGAGGATTAAATGCCCAATGATGTTAAACTTCCCGTCACTTACTTAAATATCTTGGTTACATATTGTCATCAGGATGATAGCTCAACAGTCGAGCGAAGTACATATCAAGCTATCTAGCGTCAACTGTATACTTATAATCTGCGCGGGTACATCTAACTTGTTAATTTTTTTTAATTTTCGGGCGGAATCTCCAAATGCGAAAAAAGTCCCAGGGAAGACGATGGTTCAATTAAGGCTTTGTATATTTTACCTACAGTACCCTACGTTCTAATTTTTCGGCACTGCCGCTCTGTGTCGGGTTCTCGAATCACGGTGACGGGAGGTGACAGACATCAAAATGTTGGATTTCTTTCTACTTTTTATTTAACCATCTAAGCAATTTCATAGAAAATAAAATCTAAAATCAAACATTAACAGAACAAGATTAGACAGGCGCCAGTTTCTTTCAGAAAATTCTCGGCTTTCACACTTCCACAAGTAATTTCGAACACATTTAACAACTCTGCGACGGAGAGACAAGTAATCACGTGACATTAAACAGATCCACGTGAGACACGAACGTTCTTTTATCAAAAAATGAAATAACAAAATATATATAATTGAAATTAAACAAAAAAAAAACACGATGGGCAAAAATTTTCGTCTCGATATAACACAGTCAATTAAACACACTATTTTAAATATTATACAAAGTGTACAAGCCGAACACGCTTCACGCATTAAATAGAGATGTATATACACAACATGGTAATAATATCGGCAACCGTCAAATAAGTAAATAAATATATATCTGTAACAACACATTAAATAATACGTTTGCTAAATACTAGGCACATGGTACAATAAAATACTACAAAAAAATGGAGTATGCTTCAGACTACAAAAAGTGCTGCTGGCAAAACTTTGATTATCTGAAATATAACACGAGCTTAACAAAATCTGGACCCAGCCCACAGACTTAAACGTCTTTACAACAGACGTGAAGCAAAAAAGATTGAAAGATTCTGCAAGACAAAACACATGTTACTTTTTCGTTTGCAGCAGCCGGTATCCCGAACACTTTGGGAAATGAGAAAAACTGTTGGAGGTATTATATAGTTTTCTCGCTTAAAAGAATACTTAAAATTTTAAATGTTTGTACGAGGTATTAAAAACGTCCCAAAAATTAAGACGCAACAGCAATATATCATCAGCGGTGGAGAACACAAACTCCATCCACCTAAGTTTAGTTCGGTATATCACAGAGGTTATACGAGGATGAATCTATTTATAACTAACTACAATTTATCGAATCTCTTATTTCGCGTAAAAACATAACAGAGCTAGAACTAAAAAAGACAAGATGAGAGAGAGAAAATGAGAGAGGATGCTTTGAAATATGAACAGAGATCTTTACATGAACACGTATGAATAAAAAATAAAACCAAAAAAACATCAAATTAGCATAATTTTACCGCACAAAACAAAATAACTATTTTCTCCTTCCCAGCAAAATGAACTGACGTGACGTAACGGGCAAATTTAATTTAATTAAATAGGAAGTTCACGGGGATTGGTCAATACTCAAACCAATCAGAATCGGTATTTGCTTGATGGCAAACAGAAATGAAAACGCCGTAAATAATTTCTCCATAAACACACGTACATTTCAAAAAATATAAAAACGAAGGTTGGTAACAAAAATGCATGCTGGGAAAACAACAAAACAATAAGCCAATTCGGCCATCAAATCCAGTACCTTGCAAAATACTTCACACGGCGCTACTGGAGGTATCAATCGTGATCGAATGAGTTCTAAATTTTGCTACCTAAAAATACGAAATAATAATAAAAATAGGAAAATTTAAGGCTTTATTGAAGAAGTGGAAGTTTTGGTCCCTTTTAGTTTAAAAAATTCTTTATTTTACTTGGTTAATCCGTGAAGCTGATTTACCTCTTGCTGTTCTTCTTTGGATAACCGAGCCATGTTGATGTGGGAAAGAAGTGATGGTTTCAGTTCGTCGTGCACGAAATTAGCTGAACAAAACAAGAACTTATTTTGATTGAATCAATTTACAAAATCTGAAAATCTGGAAATAAATGAATTCTAACGAGGGAAAGAAAAATAAATGACTCTGTAATTAAAAATCTGTAAGTCGAACTTATAACTTGAGCAAATTTAATGGTGAATTAATTTCCTTAAGAAACTTTTATATTATTTTTTCTGTAATTAAAATCCCCTTAATGGAGGAGACGGACTAATTGTCCCAGAACTTTCTATAATTGGAATTTCTTTCCGGTTCCGGTTTCCAACATGATTAGAATTAGTTAAAGGCAAAATACATAAACGCTTACCCAACGAAGAAATTCTTGCATACCATTTTTTTAAAGTTTTAAACTTTTTCTTTTCGCTAATCTAAAAAAAAAAAAAATGAAAACTATCAGTTTCTCCCTCCACTTTTTCGAGGGTTAGGTTGCCCGGAAGGAAAGAAAGCGGGAGGAAGTGTGACGTCATTAAGGATTTATGTTAATAGCTGCCTGTTTTCGACAACATTGGCACATTAGCCGCCAGACAGACACACGCCTTCCTTGGATAAGCGCGTGGACTATCGGCTTTTAAACAAACTAGCCACATACGAGATGTGATTGCTTTTAAAACACTGTACATAGCAATGCTGGACAACGCAGGGTAAACTGACTATGTACTCTAATTCATGGATATGAACTTAATTTCAGGGAAATAACATCAGTGAAAGCACGAGAATGAAAGTTCTCTCAATTATGTTCCTCTCTTTTACAAAAGCTGTCACCAATGTTAGTAAATTTCTTTCTTAAGCGCGGTGATATTTGATCTTCGCATTATCTTCCCTATGTATGCATGCGCATGGTTATTCATTTCTAAGCAAAACTAAAACATTCCATCATGCCGAAACTCTTTTCTGCACACTTATAAAGTGTTCACAAACCAAATAGAGGAGAAGACTAACAATTTACAAAACAACAATGGCACAACTTACTTTTAAATCTTGGGCTAAAACTTTGAAGAAGCAATCTTCTGACAAAGAAGACATATCGAACGATGCGAAAACCTGCTCAGCAGATTCCGAAATATATTTCAACACCTAAATGAAAACCGAACCATAAATTAAAGTTGTACTTTTAATAACAGATGGCTGCAATGGTTGTCGTCTTATAAGAGGGTAGGTTTGTAAATTGGTCACAAAAATCACATATTCTTCACGCGTAATAACTTCTGACTGCGCGCCATAGGACAAAATTACGTTCTCGTTTTCCCAAAAATAACAGCCACAAAGGCAGAAAACTTATAAACATCACGTCTGCTTTTTGTGCAAAAAACTTTAGGCCTTACGCCCGTCTTCAAAAAATTAAGCGTCAGGAAAATGCACAAAGTTTTCATTTGCGAGATTTTCTTCCTTAAAGTATTACACTCTACAAGTGTAACAGAGTAACGCAGGTTTGGATTTTATCTGAAAAAATTTTACCTGCTTATATAAAAATTCGTGCCGTCAATTACTTAAATATAACATCATAACTTATTCATAATTAAATATGAAACTGTAAATGTGAAAATCCAGGGAACGAAAAGAGCTTTTAAAAAATTTAAAAACACTTGTGAACCAACTTTATACAATCCTATAACATACGTAAAACATCATTTTACACCTCGGGTTCCCTTTAAATTCACCAACTGCAGGAGGTTTGACTAATTTATGACGGTGTATTGACTACAAGATCTTCCATGCATTCCTAATACCGGCTGCCCTTTTCGGGTAGTTACACAACATCGTTTAAAAAAGAACAAACACGTGTTTTAAAGAAACAAGATCCCAAAAGTAGGTGCCATCCCAAAAACAAAGTACTTACCATATTTTGCAGCAAACCAGCAACATTGTATTTCAAAACATGTTTTCGAAGTGATGATAATATAATACAAGCCTAAACAAGGTGTTATACACATAATCATTGCATAGTAAAAATAACAACATTAAAGCCATACATAAAATATATAAAAACAAGAGATGTTGCACTAGAACGATCGAACTAAGAACCTTAAGGTACATAGTTAACATGTTACTGTAGAGCAGAAATACAATTCAGAAAAAAAGGAACTCAAAAACTTGGTCTAGTGACACACTAACAGAAAAAGGGTAGGAGCTTACATTGTGCGGATTTAACAAGTCAGCACAGCATTCCACACATATATTTAACAAGTCCGGTACATCATAATACTCCGCTGCACAGGCCAGCCCGGATACAATGTCCACATGGACCACACACACGCCGGTATGGAGGAAGTCACACAGCGCTGTGAACTCACTCACCTCAAACTCTGTGATAACATACTAAAAATTAAACATACAATGTCAACAAACTGTCTACAGAACTCTACACCATAAAATTTACTATCTAATTCACGCAACAAGCAAATTAATATATACAGGATTTTTGTCATACTTTATTGCAATATATATCTCGATAGACTATAGACATTCTTACAGTTTTCAACCATAAAAAACGAGTTTGGTAGTCTTTCAAGTTCTTTATTCATCTGATTAAACCAACACATAAACAAGAAAAGAAAAAAAATTGTCACCTCAGAAGAATTTTGATTACGCAAATCTACAATGCTTGATTTCGGTGATGGACTCTCATGGCTCGTTGAGCGAGCTTTTTTCCACAGCTCAGACCATTTTGTTTGCGACCTCATAAAAGTGAGGTGTGCTGGAGGAGTACGTGAAAGCATAGATGATCTCCTTCGCAGTTGCGACAAGTTGCATTCGGTTGGGAAGAGCATCTCGTTAAACACACTAGGTGAATATACACGAAGTACGATAAGCGAGGGCATTAAACTCTAGCTAGAGTCTTAATTATAAGAAGTACTGAGCTGCAAGCATAACCGTGGCCTGACATACCGCGAAGCCCAAACAAATATCTTTACAACAGGAAAGAAATTATAAACCCTAAAGCCTGGACATTAAGTTTCCGTTTTATCGCTGATGTTCATTGGAGCTTTAAAATCAAGATTACAGAATTCGTAATACAACCTACCGGCTTCTAGCAGAAAGAATAGCTTTAACTCCAGGTACGATCTGTTGGTTGTATGTCCCTAAAACAGGAATACACACAGTGAGCAAAATTGCATGTTATAGGTTAAAAAATTTAAGAAGTTTACATCCAACAAATTTATGTTATGTTTTCGGCGACGTTATGGGGGCATATAAGAATGTTTTGGAACAATTAGTGTAGACATTATTTTTAAAGCTCTAAAAAAAAGCTCAAAATCAAAGATGCGGGAGAGCCGGAGGTATTATTTTTAAGTAAGAATATGACTTTCTGATCTATTATCTTCATTACGTTAAACAGAATGTTCAAGTTATTAGCGAGCGCGTACTTACCAACGTTAAAGAACACATCGTGATATTGGCTAACTCCGTTTGAAAACGTGCGATTGAAATTTTTCTGCGGCTGACTACCGTTTTCAAAACTTTCACTGAATAATGGCGGATATTGTCCTAAAGTCCTGGAAAATAATATAAAAAAAGGAAATTAAATATCTCTCTTTACGGTATTAAATATTTTCAACTGTTTTTTTTTTGTTTTAGTTTGAAAGTAAATCAAATCAGAAAACAATTTTAATCAATTTTCCTGAAGCCCTTTCATCCATTTGCTGGAGTGAAAAGGTTAAAAAATATACAGGAATAAACAATGACTGATATACCTCGATTTGATGTTAAAATTTGGTGGGCTGGACCGTGCACTAGATCTCTGTGGCAGAAATCTTTGAAAGGCACTCCTGGTAATTCTTGGCGTAGGCACTTCCTTACAAGCTTGGTCGTGAACAATTTCTTCGAGAAGCTGCCTTCGCGTTCTCTCCTGAAACGAAAAGAAAAAGAAAAAATGAATAATAAAATTTAACATGTCACGAATCAGGATTAATATTTGGCTCATATGCAATTTGCGATAACGAAGAGTGATTTATGCTATCCAAACATACCGATCAATCAAACAACATTGACCAGGGCTGCAATTTAAGACACGGAAATTACATATCAATAAGTCAATAAACACCTGCATGGCAGAAAACTTTGGTGAACGGTAACTTGCTCTCTCTCCATTAATAATCTTCGTGAACAACCAATTCTGAAATATTTCACCCTAAAGAGAAAAAAACCTTGATTTAAAGTCCAATTTAGTAAACAAAGTGACTTCCAGTGCAAAATGCCACGACTATTATTATTTCCGCTGAACATTGGAAAGAAAAATAGAACTGAGAGTTTGTTGCACTATGGTGGCTGCACTTTAGAATTAAAATGCTCAAATGAGAGTGCTACAAATGTAATAGTGTATCCTTCATATATAGCTCTTATTGTTAGTACTGCAAGGAATAAATTTTAGAGAAGTTATCCAAGGTTGATAATCATAAATGAAAAACGTATGGCGAGGTTATCCTGGTCTGATAATCATAAATGCAAATAAATTATGCATGGATAAAAAATATTTAAATTTTCTTTTATACCTTTTTAAAGAGCTTTGATGGAAATATAGCTGGTCCAAAGGGTAACACTAAATCCCTAGATACAACAGCCACCTGAAAATAAGAAAACTAAATGCATACAATCCAAACATCAAGACAATGGTTAGTTTATTTGAAAATATATTTCGGCTGTAATCTTTAGTCCAATAAAAGTGGTTAAAATCGTAAAAGTTAAATAAATATGTTAAAAACAGTATGTACACTAATTAAAACTCTCGTGATAATATTCACATAATACACATGTTTAAAACTTGATGGTTTGTTCACCGCTCCTGAACTCATCTTTAGTATTTAATGAAGGTTTAATTTCTCTAATCAATAAAGCTTCCAAAACATTTTTGTTTAAAAAAAATTCCAAATTAGTCTCGTTAAATATAATAAAAACTTATTTTAAAATTATTTAGATTATTTATTATAAATATTCCAAACTGACATATTTGACATTCTTCAAGCTTTAAAGCAGACAGATATAAGGAAAACTCCCAAAACACAAACAACACAAATTAAAATCATTCACATTAAATTATATTTGAATATATTGACATTTTAAGGTTTTAAAGGATTTTCTGTACTAAATAATGGATATTTAAGGTTTTTACGGTCACCTAGTTTAATTACAAGGTTTTCAAGTCCTAGCAGGCACACTGTTAGAGGATTTCATGGAATTATTGAGTGATCCAAGCTTCCAGATACTTCATTTCAGCTCCCGCAAAACATTACACAACCTGCTAAAAATTTTACCTTATAGTACAAGCCGGATTCAATCCACTGAGGTTGGATAATGATGAAAACATGCAGAAAGTTTGATTTAATGGAATTAGGGTCAAATTGAGCACCAGGAGCAAGAAAAACAATGCACACAATGTCGTTACCAATATGACGCTTTCTTTGCAACTACAAAAGAAATCGTTTAAAATAAAAAAACAAAACTTCAAGACAAATAAAACCTTAAGGGGATGAAGAACTAATTTTTGTGAAGCCAGCAAGTCCTCACATTTTGCAAGAATGAAATTTAAATGAATTCTGCAAAAAAAGAGAAAAAATAACTCAAAATTCATCAGAGTTTAGAGTGTTTTTAAATTATTTTTTGGGAAATAATTTTTGTGGAGTTCACAAAAAGTCATTTTCCAATGGAGAGTCTACAAGAGCATTCTTAGGTACACTGATGATAAAAAATGCAAACATATAAAACGTCATACTTTCTGGTCATCGTGTTCTTCCATCGGTAACAACGTTGAAACATGAAACATAATTTTATATTTCTGCCATTCTTTGTATATTGAATGTTCGCCAGTAAGACCATGGGAAGTATCTAAACCACCGTTGTAGCCTTTAAAATCCTTTAATTTTACTTTATCACCTAGTAAACACAAGAAGTCTTCGAATTCAGAGTTGTGGCCAGTGTTAGTGAAAAAATCCTCCTCTTTAATTTGACCATCGTTAATAAAGACAACGCCAACTTTGAATTCCTCTTTTAACATTACCTAAAATATAAAGATTGGTGACGTGAAATGGTGAAAAAGAAAAGAAATTCTCAGATGTATTATACACAGATGTTATATAGTAAAGCAAAATAATACTTTGTCTAGATAGTACAACTTGTTAGGAGTAGGTTCATTGAATGGTCGAAGTGAGGATGAAATTTGAAGTTCTTTGCATAAAACCTCCAGGACTTGTCTTTCGTTGTATTTTTTTGAGCAGAAGCACGAGACAGGTATTAAACCTTCAACTACGTGCGATGACGATCGAATTAATACTCTGAAAAAAATGACGAAAGAAATGTTAGTTAAAAAAAAAATAATCACAATAATTTAGATAAGAAATCTATTAAATCTAAAACCAAAGAAATATCAAGAAAAATCATGTCACTCCTTTGACAGACCTTTTCTTGAAAATGTTTTACTTCATACAAAAGAGAACTAAAAGTGTTGGAAACTCACAAAAATAATTTTGTAGATTCAAAATAAATACTATATTACGCTACAAAACTTGAACATCCAGAGGAGAAATATTTATTTATTATTTCTTTTTTATTTGAAGGGGGGGGGGGGGGGAGAGAGGTCAACGAAAAAAGTTTTAAAAAATCATAATCATATATTGAATATATAGGAATCATTATAAAAACAAGTTAAACAGATTTAACTTTCAATAAACTCAAAGAAATTTACATAATTAGTTTTTTTGTTTATTAGCAGTTTAATATGATTTTGTTACCCACAATTATGAATTAGGAGTTTAACCGTACTAAAATAACATGCAAACAAATCACTTAAAAAAGACTAATCACATCATACCTATAATAAAATTTGTTATTAATGATTTCCTGTTTTAAACTCATCACTAATGGACCAACAAGTTCATCAACAGAGTAATAATTGAAATGCTGCTCTTCCAGAAAACATGTCTCATAAATTTCTTCCTCATAATGTTCAATTTTAAAAAACACTTCATTTTGATTTTCTTCTTCCCAGAGTGGTACATTGTAATTTCTAGTATCATTAAGCTGGCTATAACAGTTTAAAAGCGGGCAACTTTCTTCAGTGCATTCATTCCAAAACCCGCGGCTTTTTAATAACAATGGTTCTGAACAGCACCTACATTTTGATAATGTCAATCTTAGCTTATTTTTAAGGGAGGATGGCGTCTTTCCACTTTGCAAACAACTCAGGTTTTCGCGAGATATCTCCCTAAACTTGCGCAATTCTCGTATTAGGTTTTCGTGATGGTTTGGCAATTCAAAGTCAGCATGTTCCCAACAATAAAATAATTTTCTAGGTGATAAAAAATAATTTTGCATGGAAAGTGTTCTCTTACAAACATTGCAGTTAAAGCAGTCAACATGGCATGTGAAGCGTTGACATATGCCCTTTTCTCCGTAAAAGTAAATTCTGTGTTTTGGTTCTTTTATTGCCTTTCCACATAACTGGCAAGTGTTTTTGCCATTTGGTGCCATTAGCTCATCTAAACAAGAAAAAAGTATAAGTACAATTGTCAAACCACACAAAAAATAACACGAATTAATTGGATTCAACACTTAATTTCTATTGTGATGTGGCAAAATATTTTGACCTTGTGTAAAGGTTTTCATGTTGTAATAAAAAATAAATGAGGAGAGAAAACTTAATTAACTCAAAGCTGTACACAATGGCAATAATACATATATTATATATATGCACTAATTTTTTTTCCTAATAAAATTTAACTGCTGATGTCTTCAAAATTGATCTGTTTCTTTTGTCTTTAAACAGAACATTGCTGAACTATATACATTTTTTCGTTCTTACATTGTTCCTATTGAAGATCGCAGTAACTAAGAAAAATCTTTCAATTTAACGTCACAATGGCTCTTATTGCAAATTGCAAAAAGGAAAAAGAATGTCATAAATTTAACAGGCTTTGACCACAAGAAATTTTGAAGTTATATTTTCTGCAAAAATATTTACAAGTCCTTTGTCTAGAGATAATCAATCCTTATTTTTTTAACAAAATTTAGCCACTAAGGGCGTGGAAGGGAACAAATAAACGAAGCACTACAGAGAATACAAGACCCAGAAGGTTAAACTGTTATGCACACAAAAACAAAATAACATGTTATCCAAAAAGAAACATGTAAATATCCACATGAATGTGTTTTTAGCATTTAAAAATCTAAGCATTTAGAGAAAATACATAACATAGACTATCCATCTAACTAAAGATTGATGGGTTTGCAAGAAACGCTTGCAAATCTTGTTACAAAAAAGTGTTATTCCCCTTTGTTGTAGTAAAGGTTTACAATACCAAAACACAACTATGTTTTATTTGCTATGGTACTTTTGCAGGAGTTTAGCATGCTTATTTGTGTCACAAATAAGGCAGCATATTACTATACATGTCACTGGCTAAATATAACATATATCATCCATTATGTAACATCTATATATCTATATAAATTATATGTGATGTGCCAACTTTCTCTGTGCACTATTAATACTGCATGACTATGACATGACATCTTTAGTATTAAGTCTAGGATCCAACCATATTACCTATTTTATTATTACCAAAACCTATGTAATATACAGAACAGACAGAAAATTTGTACAAAGTGGAGCATGTTAGACGTGTTTCGGCATGAGAATGTTTGAATTTTGCATCGAGACTGTTGACATTGCACAGGCATAAAATATATATAAGCAACAGACTGCAACAAAGATATCAAGTGAAAAAAGACTGAAAAATATGTAAAGTCTGTTTTTACATAGAAAATAATAGTAAAAAAAAACAATTCCAATGCATTTTAAATGTTTTATCATATTTCTTAAAAAATATAAATTACGTAAAAATGCACTTTGATCTAAGTGGTTCTTTCTTTCTTGCTTGTTAGGTTGCACGCGCATATATATACAGAAATTTGTAAACATATGCAACTAATCTATTTTAATCTGTTGTTATCTTTATCATTTGTTGAATACAAAACAAACCTATGATTTAAAAAATATAGACAGGTTGGAGAATATTTTTAAAGAAATTGAGCTGTGCGCTCTCTTCTGTAGGTCCTCTTTGTGAATTCTTGGATCCGAGTTAACATTATGAAATATTAGAAACAAAAATATTTCGAGAAAAATGAGTTAGCTACATATATATCTGGATTTATTAGCAAAAATTATATGCATATGTATATATAATAACATTGGAAATTTGGAATACCATATTAGAATAACATTTATTGTAATTTAAAGTTTTTTAAAAATTTATACAAGTGTGACCGTAATATTCAACCGTGATTTGCGTTGTCATTTATTTCTTTATAAAATATCAAAAGTTTGGCCACTAATAAAGACAGTTGTGCCTATATATGGTGTATAAATTGAAATTTTGCATGTTCCCATAAATTTTGAAGCATGTTAACCCAGTTCCATTAACTCTCAGTTTTTTCATCTCAATGCCAACTCTCTCTGCTTTTTGAGTGATAGAAAAAGATACATATAGGCAGCAATGCTTAATAAAACAAGTCAGTAAGTTCTGTATTGCAACTATTATAACCATAAAATAGGCTTTAAAATTAATTTCAATTGGTCTCTCACATTGAAACACATCACAGACTTGGGATGAAAACCACAGAACTGACGTTTTAAGCGGTTTGTTTTTGGCTCAAAACCCTGTGCAATAGTTGCCCTTTTCCCTGGAATTCTTAGCAAGTTGTCTTATGAGCCAGTGTAGTTAGCTATAGCTAATCTGGATAGTTTAACTAAAATATATAGCTAAATGCTAAAATTTACGTTTCGTTGCAACCCAAGTGGAGTTGTTATTATAGCTAGCCAAACGTTTTGTAAAACCTCTTCAAATAGCATACCTTGTGAAATGGATCTAGGGTTTAATGCTACGTGATAAGATTGATACAAAGGACTGACATTTTAAAGATTCTAGCTTCAGTACTTGCGGCGATTGATCTTCTTTCATCTGCCTGCCATCTTGACCTAAGCCTTTCTTTGTCTCGATGCTTTTTGTGTTTTTAAACAATCCGCTTTTGGCTGGACACTTGTGCCATGCCTTTTTAAGTGAAACTTATTCAGCGCTGCACCCGCCCTCTGACCCAGAGGCCCGATTTATTACTACACCTGAATATTTAAAAACGAGTAAAAACATTATTACACTGTTGAGCGTTTTTAAAATTAAAGTCATAACATTTTTTTTTATTATTGCTTGTAACTTTTTCCATTGTGCCCAAAGGTAACGCACCATTCTCGTCCCCAGAGCTTTTTGAGATTAAAACCTGGAAAGTGCAAGTTTATCTCAACAAAGAGCTCTGTGGTCGAGAATGCTAACTCACAACAAAACATACATATATAATTTAAAAAAACTCGAATTTAATGTGTTCGTATGGAAGCTTTGATCTTTTTTAAAAAAATTAAAAAATAATACACGCGCTAATAAGAATAAAAACGGGAAAGTATTAGCGAAACTGTTACTCAACAAATTTTTTACTGTCCAATAATATACACGGGGGCTTTAGAAATATCAGAAAAAGAATCTCTCAAGATCTACCTAAAATCTACATGTGGTCTTTCTAATAACTGAGAGGAGGGAACATGTTCTGCCCAAAGATTTGAAAAAAGGTTTTTCGCATTTTGTTGGTTTTCTTTATTGTTTGTTTTGTTTTTCACTTTGTTTCCCCCCATCACTCTTTTTTTTCTCTTCCTTAATTTGCGTAAATGGTGCGAAAAAAACCCTTGAAACTAGACTTGAAGGCTCCTCAAAGCGGAATGTTTTTTATACCAGTCAATAAAACAACTGGCTTTAGAAGATCCTGGGAAAAATTTGGACCTGACAACCGTAATTCACATATGTAAATTTTTGCTTTTTTTTTTGTAATATACTTGCTAGAAAATGGGATATCGCGACTTGTGACGAGAAGTATAGAAGTTGATCAAATTACCTTCTTCTGTGAAGAATACATCGTCGCCAATCTCACTGCTATCGCCAAAACTTGAATTTAGCAAGTTTAGAATTTCTACTGGTAAATACATGGCACAAAATCATCAACTTTGTGTATTTGTTTATTTATGTTGACTGTCTGTCTGTTTTCTGTTGTGTCAAAAATAAGTACCAAAGCTCACAACCAGTATCTTCACTGGCTTTTTTTATTTCACTTTTACCAATTCATACAATTTCTCACCAGTCAAACTTCATGAAACGAGAGAAACAAAGTTATTAAAAATTTCATATGACAAATATATTTTATAAATGACATGTCCATCATTATTACACGTTGTTAGATGACAGCCTAATTGTCAAGTCGTCACCCAAACCGCAAAGTACAAACAGAATCCGCAAAGCGATGAAACAATACAGGTTAATCGATTCCTCCTTAAACCTTTAACGACGTATCCTATTGAACTCATTACAATGTGAAAGTGACATATAGAATATTTCCGGTCTATGTCCGGTTTTAATTTAATTAGGTATCACATTCTGTTAACTAATAAATTTATAGTCACGTGCTAGCCCGTGGAAAAATCCTCAAGAGTTTGCCTGTTGTTATTCGCAAAGCATGTTGGCGCGCAGACGGAGGGACCAACAAGCAGATAAGAACATATCGAGCATAAGAGTGGTTGTTAGCCTGTGGAAAATACACGAAGTTTCCACCCGACGGAAATAAAGTTGATAAAATATATCGAATTTGTGTTATTAATAGTTAGGAGATTTCGTGCGTGGTTCAGCATGACTCGTTGTTAGCTGACGAATAGACAAAAATACGGCTATTACTATAGGGATTTTTAATTTATTTCTGTTTTATTTTTGGAGCATGACTTAATCTATATTATTATAAGACTTTTTATTTGCACATTTAGACATAATACAACCCGTTTATGGTTTTTCAATCACTTTTAAACCTTAATTTTGAAAAAAACACCCCCCCCCCCCTTTTGTGTCTACTAAACAATGTTAATAAATTAATGAGATAACAATATAATATGATATTTTTGTATCTGACACATTTCTTCGACTTCAATCCCAGGATCTTTCATAGAGAGATGTCTCCATCCTCAGTGTAAAAACACTACAGGCCCTGGGCCTAAGGTTGTGCTTCATACTTTTTCTTACTATAAATAGAACTTCGTGTGCTAGTTCGCGCCAAATTAATGTGTCAAGTGTTTATAAAACTGAATTCGTGTTTACGTTGTTCTATTCATGGACAACGTCAATTTCTTAATAAGGATGACAGGAAAACACGCTAGATTGAATACAGACAGACATTTTAGTAGGGAATTTTATATTTTCTTCAGGAAGGCGTAACTTTACACAAGCAAAGAATAAACACGGAAATTTATTATAACCTGTTGATCTGACAGATATTTTTTATTTCTCGGATAATCGAGACAGTTCTTCAAGTTAATACTATTATCAGTATCATTGAGAAGCAAACAGACCTAAGAACGAGGTTGAGTGTTGTGAAATTCTTTTGCCTTGACAATTTAAGATGGACATAGGTTGTTTTTGTGGAATAAGATAATCCACTGTAAAAATGCTAGTAGGGAAAGCTCCATCAACTTGTCTTGATTGGAATTACATCGCTTTTTGCTTGATATATCGTCTGAACCTGATCTTCTTGAGTAGGGAAATAACATGCTGCATCAGCAAAAATTTATAAAAAAACAAGTACCGTCTATCGTCACTATGGCCAATAAATTCCTAAATATTTTCTCTTAACTAATCCCTCACTTTTTTCTTATTTAGATTTTCAGTAGGCTGACGAATCCTACGTGAAGGACCAACCATTGAGGAATATCTTTAAGTAGTCGTTAGCTTGCGAAAGAAAATCCCTCGTATATATTTTCTGCATCCTTATTTCGAGCATCAGTTTTCATCTCTTCGTACAATGTATTTGGATTGGGGAGGGGCTGGAGAAGGGGAGGTCCGGACTAAAGCTGGTGGCAATCACTTTGAATAAATATACAATAGGTATTTTTACTACTATAGAGAAGACACTATGACTGCTATCTTCAAACGAGATCATATCATGTTTGACGTCATACAAAAAGGAAAAAAATCAAATCTTATTAAAAACGTCTGTTATTCATATATAAAAACTAATTAACGAAAGCAATTATGTTTCCTGGAGGTAAATAACGAGGTATTTTTTTTTGTATAAGATCAATATGAATTTTGTGACTAATGTGATTTTTTCCTCAATCCTGCCACAGAGATATAAAATATTCTTAATCAACCTCGTCCCTAGGGCTCCTCTTCTGTACCTATAAGATAGTGGTAATTAATTGGTAGAACTTAACTAGGCTTGACACAAAAATTCTGGAGTTCTTGTCACTAAATTATATCCATTACTGTGCAAGAAGGTTGTCACAACGATCCAAAAGGCCTTAAAGAGCTTGATAATTCAATTCAGGCTGTTGCTACTGTATTAAGAGGTCACCCGCATACAGTCCTTGGTAGCCGTTCAAAATTATTTCCTCGTGCACATAAATTAAATCACAAAAAAGATTATCGAAAAAACTTTTTGCAAATGGAACGCAGTTTCTAAACAGAGGTTAACGAGATATCGGTCACAACCTACGTCTAACTGCACGTTGACCTGGTCAAAGAGTTCATGTCCATTTAAAAATGTACTTCGCAATAACTACCTTGTGTTTTTTGAATGTGGAGAATTTTTATTTTTAAGGAAAAAAAAATCGTCAGATTCGTCAAAAAAATCGCCCGGTTGGTTTTCTCTAGACCTCTATATTTATAATACCCGTATTTTGTTTGTCTGCGAAAAGCCTAAAAATGTGCACAGTTGTGCGAAAGACTTGATTTTTTTTCTATCAATTTTAAAGTCGGTAGGGTTGAAGAAAGACAAAACAATATTGAGTCGAATATTCAAAACATATGGAAACACTACTGATGTCCAATCAATTGACAGGAATACTGATTTACTCAAAAAACGCATTGCTATTTGCATCGCTGCACAATAACCAAAACATTACGTAATGTATTGTGCAATCCAATGCGTCCGTTTAATTTCTTGATTCGTCATATTGATTTTGTTGATATTAGTATACATCAAAATCTGAAACGTATATCAACAAAGCTTTAATTAACTGGCGGGAACAAAAACGCCAAATCTGCACAAAATAATCAATATCATGTCAATTGTGTCCCAAAACGCATCAACACTGTCATGTCAGTAAAGGACAGGAACTTCATCCAGCCTGTCTTATTACTGACAGCGCTTTAATCGCTATTCCATCCTGTTCACATGTATGCGTCTATACGATAACCACAAAGGTATTGAGAAATACGCAGCAATAGAAAATATGTTTCTGCATGATTTACTGTGCGGATAGTAGTATGCTTGTGGCGTGTTGGATGTCATTGTTAGCACTTGCTAAAGCATCAACGACAGCATCTCTTGCGAAACCCATATCGACTAAAGTTTTCACCTACAATAGAAAACATATGCATAGAATTTTAACGAAACTTAACAACCTAACAGGAGTAGTTCTCTAGGCGTACAACGTTTCGCGCTTTTTTTTTTTTGAAAATATTTTCTTAAAAGAGTGTTACGCTAGCTTTCATTCTCTCTAATTTTATCTTTTTGTGTGATTTACCTTGGATTTGAAACAAGTAGAGTCTTGCTTTTGGAACCTATACTGTTGTGCAAAAAAATTTAAAATATGCGCTCCGCTCAAATATGCGCCTTAAAAGTCAACAAGCGTCCGGGCGGTTAATCAAAAAATCTACTACACAATTCCACGTCTAATTATAACGCACCAAATATAAATTAAATTTACAGATTTTCAAGCGGAATTAGGATAAGCGAGGAAAGTTTTTTTTCGTATTTTTAGTGCCTGTCCTTCTTGACATATTCGTGAAACGAACAAATGCTCACAGACAGACAACAATCCTATTTAAGCTGCGTTTTACAAAATAAGCGTCAATGGAGTATGGACCTTGAAAAAATGCAGTCTATTGAAAAGGCTTTGAAAAATTAAAACATTATACAGCGCATCATTAAAAACCTCGCACAACAAAGATTTCGTCCATATCCCGAAGGTACAGAGCAATATGTTCCCTACAGCGATCTAATCATATCTACTAATTCCGCATGTTATTGGATCAAGCAAGTAAATGCAAGCATAATTACCTTTTCTTCACGTACGTCAGATGTGGGCTCTGCCTCGTTTACCACTTCAGGATATGGAGGCGGTTGCGGAGCGGGCGGCGCTTGTGGAGTGAGCGGGGCTTGCGGTGTGGGCGGTGCATGTTGTTCCACGTGTCGTGCGTTATTAAAAAGACTCCCGAAAGAAGGATTGATGACGTCAGCGTAACCTTGACCAACAGTTCGACGATCCTAAAATAATGTAAAGTAAAATTGAACTTTAAAATAGCAAAAAAATTTGATTTTCCTAAATCAAAAAATATTGGGTGCGGAATGCTTTTTTAACTCACTCGAAAATTTAAGCGACTACTCGCTAAACGACAAGGAATCGTAATTAGATATAGCTAGCAAAATACTGTTTTATTCATTTTTGTAAATTATAACATTTCTACAAAGGAAAAATTTATTTAGCACACTACAGCTTAATACAGTATCCGCTATGAGAGGGAAAAAGCAATCAATTTGACATCCAAATCGCGGTTTTACAAAAAGCTCGTTTCCCTTCGTTTGGGCACTCTTGAATCCGCTATTGCACAGGAGGACGCAAGGCCTTCTTTCTTGACCCAATGTATATTTTTTCTTTGCACTACTATAGATTATAAGCCGATATAGGACTAAAGGTATTACAGATGTCAGAGCTGGGATTTCAGAAAGACCATATTTGTTTTTTCCAAAGAACTGTATCCTGATGTGTGTTACATACAGCAAGCGAGTTGACCCTTTTGTATTAAAATTTAACTTGCTGGGATTTCAGAAAGGTCACATTTCTTTGCGAACAACTGTAGCCTTATGTAACACACAAAGCAAGCGAGTTGACCTTTGCTTATTGAAATTTAATTAGACCTCGTTTGGCTGCAGAAACCAGTCGGTGTCTCAAATGTTGATATAGCACAAAAGGAAAAACTGTCGTGAAAATAGCAGCATGAGACAAGGTTGTTAAGGTTACTAAAAAAAAGTTAGTACATAAAAAAAAAATAATGAAAAAAAAATGAAAAAAAATGTAAATATATGTTCTAATGACTTATTAAAAAACCATTAAACAAGAGGGGTCAAGGAGACAGTAACATTTCTAAACAGAAGTCAAATTGATTAGCAAAAAAAACCACGTTACGCTGAATTACACACGTGAAGTCGACGTGCCAAACCAGACTTCATTATTCATTTGTTTCGTAATATAATTTCCGTTTCAAATCAAGTCAACATGTGGATGAGAAACTACCATGCATGAAAGAGCTTGCATATCGATAGACAAAACTGCAAACGTTCAACACTATTGCAACATCGCGACATACGCACGCAATACGATGAAGAACTATAATGCATAATAAAAGACTTACATCGCATAGGATATATTTTTTCCTTCCGTCAAAACATTTCGTTGAAATAATTTTAAAAAGTGAACTCAAAAGAGGTTCATTGCAGCATAAAAACCCTTGTGTGCTAAAATTTCCGTGCTTTCCTTGTCAAGTTTTGGGATGACACACAAATCAAAACATATAAGTATATGCTATAACACAACGTTATATGGCTTGAAATAGCGCCCTACAAGGTGCTAGATGATCCTAGGTCAAACAAACAAGCATAAACAAACAAACAAAAAAGTAAAAAACAAAACTAACTTACTCCACCTCCTCTGACCACGTTCTGTCGCTGTCTACTCATAACGTAATCAAACACCATGTCTTCGTGAATTTCTGGGGTGGCTCCCATGTACGCTTTTCTTGAAGTTGTAGCTGCTTCACCGGATAGGAAGTAGGAATACAGTCGTTGAAACCTACTGCTCACAGCGTTTGGAATTGTAAACCAGGATTGTATTTTGAGAAGATTTAGTCTGTAGATCATACCTGATATCTAAACAGAAGATACGGAAACTGCGAGTGGCTAAGTTACACGTGACATTACGAGTTTATCGGTAAAAAGTCGGTAACAAATAGCTTACTGCAACTTTATCGATAAAAAAGTTGGTTATAGTAAAACAAAAAAAATCGAATTTATCAGCAAAAATGTTGGTGACAAGTGGCTATAACTTCACAAATGTTTCCAACGAGCTCCCTCTTCACAAACAAGAACATGAACTTTTTTTAATTTTCAACTCCAAAAATAAGCCCATCAAGTTACTACTTTATCTTTTTACTCCGAAAATAAACCTATCAAGTTACTACCCTATCTTTTTACTCCGAAAATAAGCCCGTCAAGTTACTACTCTATCTTTTTACCCCAAAAATAAGCCCGTCAAGTTACTACTCTATCTTTTTACTCCGAAAATAAGCCCGTCAAGTTACTACTCTATCTTTTTACTCCGAAAATAAGCCCATCAAGTTACTACTCTATCTTTTTACTCCGAAAATAAGCCCGTCAAGTTACTACTCTATCTTTTTACTCCGAAAATAAGCCCATCAAGTTACTACTCTATCTTTTTACTCCGAAAATAAGCCCATCAAGTTACTACTCTATCTTTTTACTCCGAAAATAAGCCCGTCAAGTTACTACTCTATCTTTTTACTCCGAAAATAAGCCCGTCAAGTTACTACTCTATCTTTTTACTCCGAAAATAAGCCCGTCAAGTTACTACTCTATCTTTTTACTCCGAAAATAAGCCCATCAAGTTACTACTCTATCTTTTTACTCCGAAAATAAGCCCGTCAAGTTACTACTCTATCTTTTTACTCCGAAAATAAGCCCATCAAGTTACTACTCTATCTTTTTACCCCGAAAATAAGCACAAAGGAAGGCCGATTGGAAAATTAATATTTCGGTTGGGAAGTTAATTAAAAAGTCATGCTTGGAAGATTCTTTAACATATGCACATATGTTTCAACACTGAGCTCTGCCTACCCCTAAGTTTTCCACGTTTTCCACGCTAGAATTAAACGAAATAATTTCCCGAATATTCTTTTACACACCTTTCCAGAAACCATGGACCAGGTGATAATAGCAATTTTTATATCACCTGATTTTTCTCTCAGTTTTTTGGTTCCCCCTAAGACGACACCCGTTTCCCAACCTCCCTTTCTATCCAAGACGAATACTTTACAAATACTGAAATTATGCAGGACCTAACGAATATCGATTTGAAAGGCCTGTTAATCAACACAAGGATATAAAAAGCCAAAGGTGAACTTCTTCAACGCGAAAACAGCTTTGATGATTCACACCAACACTACTACAACACAATGAGATGATGACGAAGAGAGTTAACACTTACAATGCCGCAGGAAGCCATTAAAAATGTTTTCTCGTTACTTAGCACCATCTAGAAGAAAGATAATTTCACTTTAATTACAGAATAAAAAGTCACCGTAGAAACAAACAAATTATTTCTCATTTCGTTCAGCGCAAATAAAAAATGTATAATTACACAAAGTTGAACAATCACCTTGACACCCAGTGTCTTTGACTTTCATTTGATAAGGATACAGTCATCGCATTAAGATTTACGGCAACCGAGCAGGCCGTATGTCCAGCTTTTTGTAAAAATAATGTACCGTAATTATTCCAATTTAACGCTGCTTCTAATTAACGCGGACGGAAAAAAATGGCCAAAAGTTTGTAATTTATCGCCTCCAATTATTAACGCGGGTCGAAAATTTGGCGTGTTTTATTTACCTCTAATTTAACACGGATCGCATTTTTTATTTAAAAAAATCAAGCAGTGGTTTAGATTAAATGAACATATATATTTCGATATATTATGATACTGAGATCAAGCAAAGGGATTATCATTTTCGTCTTCGTCCATGTCAAGCTCGTCCTGTGCTTTTTCCATACATTTTTGGTAAAATGCTCCATTGCGAATGTCGAAGGGAAACAAGAACAAGAAGAAATAGCTTTGTAAAAAAATTATTTTGAAAAAAAAAAATTAAGGAAAATTTTCAAAAAAATGTTTCTTATATTGAACGGATTAGTTTATTTGCCTCTAATTATTAATACGGGTTGACCGTGCTCAAAAGTTTGTAATTTATCGTTGCTAATTATTTTTACCGGCGCGTTATTTTAAAATAATTACGGTATAACCCGTAATTACGAAAATATGCTAAGCGTAACCCAAACTTGTGGAAAACAAATTATTTCCTATTTTTTTCATATTTCGCGAGGAGAAACTTGCACAAAACGGAAGACTACAAATGTTTCGTCGAAATTAAATTTTGCAAGTGATTATGACACAAATACTGACGTCCAATTACAGAAATAATGTGAGTTTTCATTCACATCTTCCTCTACCTATCCCATCGAACCAGTTTTTTACGCGAATTTGGCAATTTCGGAACAAAAAAACGCGAATTTCCTGCAAAAAGTACTTTTCCTAAGGTAGCTGAGGTTGGTAATTGTGTTAAAATAGAAGATAAAGCACTAATACATGTATAAAAACTCATATTACAGAAGATTTTCACAAAACTTAAAAGGGACAAAAAGTTACTCATAATCACACTTATTCTAACATACACGTTGGCCGACCTTTTAAAAACAAAAATTTAGCCAAATTGAAAGAAAAAGACAGTGAGTTTAGTAGGTATCGATTACCATGGGTTTTTTCATGGGCTAACGACTGAAGTTAAAATGCCTAAATTGCAACAAACAATACGACGGAACCATAGTGAGCTTTTACGCTTTCTAATTAATAAAATAACCGTTTGCATTCTTTCAAAAAGGAAGTAGTGCCAGTTCTCTAGAAGTGTGTATGTAAAAATGTTAAAAAAAATTGAAATTATATTCTACCTGTGCTGCAAGCATATATACAAATGTCTTTTTTGAAAACGAAAATCTACCATTTTCTGCGTTGCTTCGAATGTCTTTGTAATAGTATACCAACATACTAAACAGTGGGCCATAGCTACGTGGCGTTAAGGAATTATACATGTTAGTGCTTTCTACATTAGACTTTTTCTTCCAACCAACAATAGATTGTCAGCGAAAATTTTTGAACCAATATGGAAGAATTACTGATTTCTTAGAAAGCGGTTTGTGACTGGTGTTGATATTCTAAGGTAATGATTCAAATCGAAAAGTGAACACGAAACGTGAAATTTTCGCCTCTTGCAAACATACAACTGAAACTTTTGCGAATAAGACATAGCAAGAAAATTCGCGAATCAATGCTCTTGAAAAAATACTAAAGCATTAATTTTCGCTGAATCACCGAAAAAGTTCACCTTAAAAAATTTAAAGGATTGAACCTCAAAACGTGATAAACTGAAACTTAAATAGACTGGCCAGATGTTTTCTACTTGTGAACTTTTCAAGTGAAAGTTTTAACACAACAAAGAGGTGTCTCTAAAATATTGGATCAACAGAAAAATTTATAGAGCTCAGAACGAAGCACAAGTAGTTAAGCAAGATTTAAAGGAAAAACAGAGCGTATGGCAATCTGTTGTTTGTCATGAAAAGATACATCCCTTTCGGTACTATTTCCACCATTGGTATATTGCTTGCCAATATTTTTGATTTGAAGAGAATAAAATATAATCCAAGGGATAATGACCAATTTGTGAAAAAGAATGACTAAAATATAAATAAAAACAGTAAAAAATAAAAAAAACACACTCTATTCACAAATATTTCCATGACATTTTAAAACAAACATGTTTGTAAAAAAGTTTATTACGCAAAGTCAGTTACAGTTTTTTCAGCATTCTTGTGGCAGACAAACCACAGCTAGTTAATCTTTAGATGAAGAATCCAAAATCTGTTTATTAAGTGAAGGGAAAAAACTGAGAAAAACAAATTTTAACATAATTATCAAAAAGGGCGTATTAGCTGCAAAGAAGTTACCATTTTAACATTTTTAGGTTTAACAATTTGCATGGGTAGTTATGGAGTGCTGAGGTAAATCAGATTTCACATTCAGAAAGAGTGTCTAACGTTTGTCTATAAGACTTTCGTTCTACTTTTTTATAGTTTAACTTTCTTAATCAAATTAAAATAGAAAATAAGCTTGATCTTCAATTGTAAAGTCATGAACATCATTTAGGTAACAGTTATTATAATTGTGTTTTAGTGACTTAACATTACTGTTGCCAACAACAGAATGTAAAATCACTGGTACCAAAACGAACTGGATTTAAATCTTTTTGGCACCCACTTAGAAACGACACATAGGTGGCATTCAAATGAAAGTCTCACTTCGTCTAAAATAAAGACTTAAACTGAAGTGAAAAGGGGCAAATTTCGACAAGCTTCCATTTCCCCCGGGAGTTAAAGTGAAATGCTGGGCCACTGTCGTCTTTTATGTCAACCTTGATAATGGTTATAATACGGTAGTACTTATATTACTTAAGTTTTCTTTTGTCTGTTTACAGTGAAATTTTATTTTGCTTTAACAAAAGTTTTGGGAGCATCTTGTAAACAGTCAAAAACTACTGAATTGAGACCAAAGAAAATATATTGCTTTTTTTCTACAATGTTGGGTTTTGTGTGAATAAACCAAAATCGAGGAAATATATTCAATGATTTCAAAAAAATGCCAAAAAAATTGTAAGGGCAGTTAAAGTTTTTTGAAGTCCTTGAGAAACTGACAGCTTCCAGACTTTCCTAAGCACTTTTGAAATGCCTTTTCATTGTATTCCACCCTAATTTAAGTTTGTGAAGGGAGATAAATATTACATCACATACAATATATTTCTTTGAACCCCATCTTCGTTCCAACACCAAAAAATAATAAATGAACAAACAATTGCAAATGACATCGAAAGAATTATCCACGATAAACTGTGAACAGATAAACCGCAATATCTAGGTGAAAGAAAAAGAAAATAATTAAACACAGCAAATAAAGCGCATTGTTAGAATTCACAGATATGTGCAGCCTTAAAGTCTACAGGATACTCTGCAAAAAAGTGAATCCTTTCGAGGGATAATATGTAAGTGTTAAGGGAATGCACACATGACAAAACGCTGAGTTCAATCCTAAACAAGATTTCTTTGAAAACGTTGTGTAAAATAATCTCTGAATAATGTTCTAAAGTTGACCACGTAATTGTCATAATTGATAAAAATGACAGGTATAATGCCTAACATATTTATAAATTTTCAATCTTAAAAAAAACGGTACTGTTGTTATCTGTTGAAGGCAGGCTTTGAAGTTAAAAAAGTTGGAGTGCATTGGTTTTAAAAAATGTTTTTATAAGAAATTGTGTAAATCATAATACTAAGAGAATTAACTGGAATGTTTATAAAATTCATAAAATAATAAGTTTAATTTAATAAGTTTAGAAAACAAGCGCTGCTATGAGAAATTTATTTATTATCAATTATTTTTGGTCCATAAAAGTTATAATTCCAACGTACTCATAGTTCGAACTAACTTGGTTTTTAATTCCCCTTAAAAAATGGAGTAAAAAAAACATTCAGTCTGTTGAAGTGCCAGCTCAGAAACAAAACACACTGCAGGTGGCCAAATCATTGACTACTGAAATTTAATTTGGCGTACATAATTGAATGAAAACTCAGTTAAGTTAGAACTGTTTACAGGTGAAAATCAAAATAATGAACCGCGCATGTCAATAGAAGTACAGATGCCTTGACATTAGAAATAGATACTTTTATTGAACTTTTTTAAATACAAAGTACAAACGCAATGTGGTTTTTTTACGACTTTTCTTCCTTATGCATACACTTTTGTGTTGCATTTTGTAATCACAAAAAATATATACATCGCAGCCATGTATGAAAAAAGTTTACCCACAATGCTGCTAAACATTAATTTTCGTTCACATGCATTTTCAGAAATCAATGCTACAAAAAGGTAATGTGATTTCTCTATTTGTGTATTAAAATTTAAAGTTTTTATTTTGCAGCGTACACTAACCTTTAAATCTAATTCCTGTAAAAATTGCTTGGTTTCCTTAAGTTTAAAATCGTCTTTAGTTTAGCAATAGGAAATCAGAGAAGTGAAGTGGTACTTGGGAGTAGGCCTAACAAATGGAACTCTCCAACAACTGCAGTATGATCGTGTTCTAGTTACAGCAAACCTGTTTAAACAAAAGGGGCTAGAAGGAACATGTGCCAAATGTGAAAATATGAATGAGAAAATTACTTGTTTTTTATGAATAACATCTGTCCATGATACAGTGAATAATTTTCGGTATCCATTTGACAAAAATACAGCGGCCACAGATGGAATGCCAGTTGACACCAAAAGAAACCGGCTCACAGGTGCATGCTCTACAAAAGAAAAAATATTAACAAATTATGATATGTACCAACCAATCAGAATCCTGTTGATGTTGTGTGTGCAGGAGACCTGAAATTACCTACAAATGTCAGCTTTGGCAACTTTTTAGTCAAAACAACTTCTTTGTGGTCATTTTGGCAAACATACTTTCAATACATGTTTTTCATAAGCAAAATATTGATAAGCATTATAAAGACTTGGAATGACTAAAAAAATAGAATGAGCGGAAAACAGGATTGAGAGGTTTTGCAGATTCTATTTTTACATCATTTAAGTCGTGTGACAGTTTGTTTTTGAGAAAGGTAAGTGATTTTCCACACTAGAAGTGAACTTTGTTTAAAATTCTTTGTCTAAAGTTTTTTAGTTGTTAAAGAAAATAATGAGATGATACAACATGTTGATATAAAGTAATGAAGGTCTCAATATGCTATAGTTAACAACAGGGATCTACCAACATATAGACATATCAGATAAACATAAACATTTCTATCTGATGCGGTGCATTCAAAATTTAAAAATGCAGTATGCTATAAAAACAAATCCCACACTGAGCTCTAATCAGCAATCACACAAAAACAGGCAACTTTGAATAAGGAAGTTTTCACTTTCCTTGTTAATTAAGATAGCATGTCACGTAAATGCCAAAACACTAATCACATTGTACTACAACTAATAGTGCCTATCTTACATGCAACGTAGAGAACATGAATAATAATAATAATAATACATACTAAATCCCAAACCAGATATAACATCAGGACTGACATCCATACTGTGTTGATCTTTCGAATTTGCTTAGTAGTTTACACTAAAATGGAATAATTTTAATTTCAAGAGTTAAAATTTACAAAAAGACGTATAAATATGCAAATTATAAAAATACATAGGTGAAACTAAACTAAAATTAACATGTGTCATGATGTACGATGACATTGTATTCTCGTCCTGCTGAGCCACATTCCCTTTTTCTTACAGTATAGCAAAACAAAACAAAAATTGCAATGGAGTGGAAAAATCAGTTGTGCTATGCTGTAAACATTTTTTATTTACTTTTGTTTTCATTTTCATACTGTGGTTATTTTAATTTAATCTTAAACAATGCAGCCTGATTAACTAAATTACAGCAAGAAAAAAAAAACTACTAGATCATTTTTCTCCTGACATTAAGATAATTAGCATGATAAAGTATACGTTGACACACATTAAAAAATTAAAAAGTAGATATATACTAATACTACAAATATTTATAATATAATGAATTCGTAACAATTTGTTAAAAACAGAACAGGAACATAGCTTCTCTACATGAATATTGCTGTCCACAAGATTTATTCATATGTTGATACTAATTCAAAACAAGATATGCCTAGTCAGGGAGCAAATTAAGTGTAAATAAATCAAAAGCAATTTTTTTTTCGAAGCTTTTGCCATAAGTTTAATGGTGTAATCGCTACCTCAAAATTGACGCTCCTTTTTTCATTCACATAGCTGAACAAACACGCTTCTTCCTATCATCGCCAAATTGCTACCATATCAAAATTTTTTTGACCTGTATCGCCAGTAGCCGAAATGTGAAAAAATACATACTCGTTCAAAAAAAATATACAAGAGAGCATGCAAGATATCCCGTGATTTTCTTTTACATCCATGATATAGACTGAGGTAAAAATATGGAAAACTTATAATTTATAACATTTTAAGATTGCTAGTCAATAAAAACAAATTGCGAATCGCGATCCCTTAATTCGATCATTGCTAGTAACTATATTTTTCTTATATTCCATTTTTTACCATCCACTGTATTTTCGTTATTCAAATATTTATGATGATTTTGTGCATCTTATCAAAATTTGGTGCCAATTTACTTCAGAGGCCTTTTTAACTTCATAGATAAAGTGTACATAAAACCCAATCTGAGTTCTCTGTTTGCGTGTTTGTGCATTGATAAAACATATAATTTCTTATCAACATAAAAATAATAATTAGGTATATAGTTTATCAATTCCACAATAAATATCAGATATATAACGTTATAATTGACTTTAGTATTATAGACAATTATGACAAAATTATGTGAAGAACAAGCTTGCTAAAGGTATAAGCAAGCTTTATTTAGGTAATGATGATAAGTTCTACATAATTCCAGTTCAAACAAAACATCCTAGCGGTTGTTTGTAAAAACATTTACATTGTGGTGCACTTTAAAATTTCTTTATTCAAAAGCATAGGACATAGTGTTTTGTTTAGTTTAAGAAATGTACAAAATACAGTAAAATGAAAAACAATAATACATATAATAGTATGTAAGTAAAATAATAATAATAATAATAATAACAATGGTTTTAAATTGTGCAAGGTTAGTTACATTTTGTACAAAAAAATATATGAAAATATAAATTATAAAAATTAAAAGATTACTTTGGCGGGACAACCAATACAGACTTTCCAGATTCACGAATAACAAAATCACTAACAGATCCAAGAAAGGTTCGCCGTAATTTATTCAATCCTCTTGAACCAATTATAATTAAATCAACCTCATTTTCTTTTGCTAACTCGCATATGCCTTCTCCAGGATCGCCACTATGCAATATAGCCCGGTTCATGATTCTATGCTCATCACAAATTTCTTCGTACGTTGTAAGCAATTTCTTTAATTCATTAATTTTATGCTCTACTTTGGCCCGCCATTTTTTCCAATGCTCGCTCCCAGTGTCTATAAACAAAAGGATGATAGATAAAAAAGGAGTTTAAAAATACTATTCAATGCATGGATCCATATGGTTGGAATGAAATACAAATCCAAAAAAATGTATGAGATTAAAGCAATAAATTATTATCAGAAAATTTTTTTCAGACTTCACATTTGTAAAATAAGAGAAACAAAACGAGTTTTTTGTTTAACATTGTGCTGTATCTTTGCTTTGTTCAGCAATCACTTTCTGCATTGGAAAAAAGTATTTCTGCTCATTATTATAAACTAAGTATCCTGTGGATAAATTTACTGTGGATAAATGTTTCTCGCATACAAAATAACCTAGTATGATACAAAGTAACAGCAAAATGAACTACAAACATCTTAAAATTATCTTAAACATCGTAAATTAATAAAGCTCTTTGTGTCTTTGCTTCCTCTTCAAAACAACCAAATTTACTTTCTTTAATTTTTTTTCTATAATTAGAGATTCCATCCAAATTGATCCATGGTTTGTTGAAAGTACTTTCACAGAAATTTTTTTTGCAGAAAACGGTTCCAATAAAATATACAGAGGTTATTATTGCAACTGAATGCTTGTTTTTAGTTGCATTTTTTGTGATTTTATGAAACTATTATGGACAAAACACAGAAACAATGCTTGTGATTGAAATGCTTTTTAACAAACAAGTTTCACGTTGTTAAATACCTTACATAAAAATAATAAAGTGTTTTATTTCAAGAGATAACAGATATATACAGGTAGCACTAATTTTAAAAGTCAGGTGAAATATTATACTTTACACGACATCGTCCTATAATTATTATCTTAACCACATTTAACCAAAGACTTAACAAAACACAACAGTTAGGAAACACGAAACAGCACAAAATTTCAAAATTAGTATATCAAAGGGTGTTGACTCAAAAGTTGACCTTAATTTTTCTGACTTTTTCGAATTTATTTTTTTATTCATAGTTATCGCTGATGAACTATTTAACTTTTCAAGGTAAAATAAATAATGCAATATACATAAAAAAAGAAAGAAATAAAGGAGGAAATACAAGCTAAAAATAAGAAATGACATTTAAAAATATTATATTAAAACTAGTCAATAAGGGCCTTGAAAAAATTCCCTTATAGGCAGAAAAACAATGGAAAAAAATAAGTTGTTTTTGTTGACGTGAGCAGTGCATGTACAAAAATTGGTAAAATTTGTATAGTTGTAATGTGTAGAGCTGACAAAAACAATGCAATGGCTTCACTATTCTTATTTAATGAACTGACATCAGCCTAAATGCATTGGTGTCGTTCCATAACGTCTTGGCTGTTAACACATAAGACATTACTTCCTTTGGCAACTTCAAAGAAAATTTTAGCCACTTAAGACAATGAACATATCCACTATACCTGTCACAGACACTTATTATATAAGATGAAAAACATATGGATTACGGCACTAATGGAAAATTTTATCTCTTTTTTAAATTTCCCAAAAATTCCCAACAGTCAAAAAATGCTACTGAATCAAAATAAAATCTGTTCTACCCTGCAAAATATTTACATGAAAGGCAAATCATACCACATCACAAAACACCAGATTATAAGTAAATAAATCATTACATCAATAATGCATGATTACCTGACAAAAAAAAATCATGTCCAAACGGATGTGAATGGTGCCGATTAGATCTTTCTTCCTTGCCAGCAACTTTCATAGCTACATAAATAATAAGTAACTGTGAATCACCAGCTTGACCATAGCAGCCTTCATAATTTAAACTTGTTTAAGGTTATTTGCCTGCCCAATTTGTTAAAACATTAACATTCACGTCAGCAATTGCCAAGCACTTAGGTAAATTAGAAAGGCTGCCATAGGCAAAGAAGCATAATGCATCACTCATAAAATAACATGGCGAGGCAATGCCCGTTTAGATGTTTTATTTGCATTTCTTATTTTTTAATTTGGTTTTTTATACAGTAAATATGCTTTATTTTGTTATTAGAGTTCAACCTAAAAGTTCTTTTGCAGTAATTATATAAAGAATATTTATGTATACTCCATAAGGGATTTTTCCTTATTATTATTTCTATTATTTCTCTCTGAAAACAAACAAAAGACTAGGAAAATAAACCGTTCTATTAGAAAAACAGAATTTTTCTCAAAATTAGGTTCATTTCCTAAACCCAAGTTAAACATAAAACCATGTCTTTAATATGCTCACAGTTACAGAAATATATATTCTTTTTGATGCCACACATAAAGTAACCCTTTTAAAAATCAAGAAAAGTTTTTTAAAAAAATTAGTTTTGAGGTTTTGTTCAGACTATATACCCATATATTTTCTGTTATAAACGCACTTGTCACAATTTTATAGCTATATATAATTACTATTATCTTTCACCAAAAATATTTAGCTTCAACAATTCCTCTTTAAATAAAAATGTTCAGTATAATTAATTAATTCTGCCGAATATATCTTTAGTGCTACACGCTTGCAAAATTGTACGGAAAGTAATGACGTTATTATTAAAAAAAATGTTAATAACAACAAAGATGAATAAAGTGAAAAAAAACTATGATCTCAATAGTGCTTCACCTTGATCTCTAAACTTCTGATAGCATTTTCGTTTCTCCTTAAAATTTAAACAGAAGCTTTGTAAATCATACAGCTTTAAAATGGTGTGCCCTATTTTTTTCAGTTTAAACATTTTTCTTTTACAGCGAGCTAGATGCAGCATAATATGCCAACGAGATCTCTCTGAAAACAAACAAAAGACTATTGTAAGGAGATTATAAAAGGACAAAATCTTCCCACACACTCTTTTGATACAACCAACTTATGGTTTGTTTCAAAAAAGAAGGCAATGAAAAATCATGAAGTTGAAAAAATTAACTGCCTGAATGCCAATAATTTCAGAAAATAACAAAGGAAGTTCGTATAGATAACACACTGACTAAAAATACATTTGTTTGAACAGTTAAAAAAAGATTACTGCCTCCCTAACTTGGAACACAGCTATTTTTCACGTCAATTAAGCTCTAAAAATCAACTTACGAAAGAGGCATGGAATATGAGAGATGCAAGTTCCAGCTCTAGCTCTGCAATTTCAGATATAGAATATATTAGTGATTCTAGTAAACCTCAGTGACATGAATGAGCCAGAGTATTTGATAAAAGAATTTGAAAAAAAATATTTAGCTATAGAGAATTTGATAATATACTTGCAGAAAAGATAAAATAAATTTAAGACTCAAAAATTTGAGCAGAAACACATTGGTGTTCTTGCGCATGTTGTGTCATTTTTACTACTTTCACTCTTGTTGAATGAAAGTGTTGTAAAGAATTCTCAGCCTTATTGAACAATAAGTTGAATGACAACAAATGTGTCATGACGTAGAAAGTTTTTAAAATCCTCCTTTAAAATCACACAGTTCTGAAGACAGCAAGCTTATGTCACCAGCCTTATCAGAAAAAATTTAAAGAACTCTGAGAAGTGATCAAAGGGAAAACACAATTTTAAAAGTGAAAGTATAATTTCCAGTTTCTCGATGCATATTTGCGAAAAGAATGCTTAATACTAATATGTTATGAACATTTAGGAAAGATGTAAAGTTAAAAAAGCAATGTCAGCAATTTTTTATTAACGTAAAAATACACGCGGAACACGTTGTGTCACATATAGAGTATTACTATATAATTTACCTACCATACAACCAGACAATACAAGATAAAAACCACAGAAATATGTGACACAATATTTTTAGAAGACTGAATATTTGTTTTAGAAATGTTAGTCAAGACTAAGCAACCACATCAATGCATTGTGGAAACAAAATCTGGTTAACATTCAAACAATCTGCAGGTACCATACTGCTAACTTAAATAGTCCCTGATTACTAAGCAGAATTTTATTCTGCCTATCTAGCAATTTTCCCAAGCTCTGTGAAATAGCCACAAACTGTGCATTCTCATCTTTTACAACCATTCCACTATGCAATTTGATATGTGAAAATAATTTACATAATTTTGATATGTGAAAATCATTTACTCAATTCTTAGGTTGGTCAAATAAAACTACAACCATTGTTTTTTTTAAAAAAAGCTTTCATAGTTTTTTCTAACATTAACTTCGTTTGAGATAATATCTTATTACATGTTGATGCAATTCAAAAAGCAAAAGTTAAATGGAACCCGAGATAAAACAGAGGTAGTTCTATTGCAACTATAGTTGTTACGGCCTGTCGTGAGTCACCTCAGGCAGAAGAAGAATGAAAAAGATTGGGAATTTTAGAAATTTTAATGACGTCAGTCTGTTCATATGCAAAAACATTTTTTCTTTCAAATTTTTATTAACTAATGTGTCTATTGTGTAGAACTTGATAGGCTGATAAAGAAAAGACATTTTGACAAACAATTGAAAAGACTTGGGTTTAAAAACCATCAACCTGTTGATCAAAACAAAGGTTGGTTTACTATGGCGCATCTATGTTATCCATGCAGGTGATGACGTTAGCTATTGTTGAAATGTAAACTTTATATATTTGCAGAGTTGCTTCGACTGCTCCAATAACTTTATGACTCTATGACTCTAAAATTTACAAGACGTTCTCCTATTTATATATTAAAGATAAGATACTTTAGAATGTTCTAGTATATTCCAGATGTTCTATATTTACTATTAGTAGTTTCTAGTATAGTTATCTTATTTCTGGAATATTCTCCAATGTCCCTTATATTTCTAGATAGTACACAAGGTTCTAGAATGTTCTTGCGGCAAGAGTGCTTATTTTCAACACTCCTCCTCACTCGCAGTCCGTAAGGTTCTTCAATCCGATCATCGTTCGCAACTTATCAAACTGTACTCGTCCGATTCCTTTCGTCATTATATCTGCGATCATATCTCCACTTTGACAGTACTTCAATTGGATTTGGTTTGATTTAACTTGCTCTCTTACGTAATGATATTTCATATCGATGTGTTTGGCTCGTCCGTGAAATTGAGGATTCTTTGTCATTGCGATGACTGATTGATTATCTTCATTGATGATTGTTGCGTTTGGCTGCTTTTCTCCCATGTCTGCTAAAAGTCGTCGTAGCCAAATCGATTCCTGTGAGGCTTTTGATAATGCATTTGGATCTTCTTCTTGAGTGATGTATACCCATTCTCCGTAACGATCAGGAGGCCGTCGTTCTCTTACTTGTCGCTCTTGCTCCTCCTGTATTTGATTATCTGTGTTTTCTTCACGAGGTTGTAATTCGATCTCTACTTTTGGTTCGTCTATGTCACGGTCGTCTTTCAATTCACCACAGATTTCATTGAATGTCACATTTCGGCTGTAAAAGACTCTCTTCTTGTCGTTGTCATATAGACGATATCCCTTGATTCCATCACCGTATCCAAGAAATACACTCTTCTTGGTTTTTGAATCAAGTTTCTTTCTTTCATCTTTTGGTACGTGAGCATACGCATCACATCCGAAAATTCGTAGATTTTCGACATTTGGTTTCTTTCCAGTTAATACTTCAAAGGGTGTCTTCCCTTTAACTGCTGTCGTTGGACATCGGTTACGAAGGTACGTTGCTGTAGCCAAGGCTTCGGCCCAAAATCGTTTTGGTAACTTTGAATCTGCTAACATTGATCTTACAGATTCCATGAGTGTTCTGTTCATCCTCTCTGCAACTCCATTTTGTTGCGGTGTTTTCGGAATTGTCAACTCATGATGAATACCTTCTTTCTTCAAATAGTCTTCGAAATCTTTGGATGTATATTCTCCACCATTGTCAGTTCTAAACGTTTTTATCTGAATTCCAGTCGATTTTTCCACAGTTGCTTTCCATTCTTTAAAATTCTCAAACACTTCACTTTTGTGTTTCATGACATATACCCATATGTATCTTGATTTATCGTCAATGAATGTAACAAAATATTCTGCACCACTAAGTGATTTTGTTTCTATCTTTCCACAAACGTCGCTATGGATTATACCAAGGAGATTTTTCGATCGATCTCCTCCTGTCTTCGGAAACGGTATTTTGCTTTGTTTCCCATCAATGCACGGTTCACAAAATGTCGGTTTCTTTGTTGCATCATAATCAAACCCTTTAACAAGTTTGTCCCTTGCCAATCGTTTAAGATTCTGCACACCGAGATGACCGTATCTTCTATGCCAAATTTCTTCCTTTGTTGTAGCGTTATTATCACATTTCATAACTGTGTGATTCTTCTTATTTCTCAATCCATTACAGTTGAGATGGTAAAGGTTGCCATGCTTTGTTGCTGTACCAATGATTCCGTGTTTCGCATCCACGATGTCACATTTGAAATCTTCAAACTGAAACTTCTTTCCATTTGTTGCAGCTTTTGATACACTAAGTAAATTGTACGAAAGTTGTGGTACAAATAAGACATCAGATAACTTGCATACAACGTTTCTGTTTTCTGAAATGTTCATTTCCAAGGTTACTGTTCCTTTTCCAATTGCTTGTACTGAATATCCATCACCGACAGTGATATCTTGTGGTATTTCAAGTGACGAAATTTCTTCGAACAATTCCTCTTCGTTACACATGTGACATGTTGCGCCTGAATCAACTATCCAGTTACTTTTTCCTTTGACTGCCAAAGTATTTTCAGCAACTAAACTGATGATTTCTTCGTCATCATCTTCTTCTTCTTCAGCCGTACACACATTTTGCGGCTTCATTCGATTTTTACCGTACGTCGAAGGAGTCTGTCTCTCGAACTTCTTCGTTAATTCTTTGCAATATCGTTTCACATGACCAATCTTTCCACAGTGATAACATCTGGGTCCCTTTCTTGGCTTTCCATGATTCGATGTCATTGCTTTGACATTCGTTTCCTAAGTGTCCTTATCTTTCCGCTTGCTTTCCTCGTGTAACAATCGTTCAGTTACGACTTCAAGCTTCGGTACTTCAGCACTAGCCTCCAGAGCTGTAACTAGCATATCATACGAGTCTGGTAAGCTTGCTAACAAATGAACAACTTTACTTTCATCATCCAACGGGTCTCCAATAATTGCAAGTTCATCGAAAATTTCTGTCAAAGCTTTAACGTGCTTTTGAACAGATTGCTCATCTTTCAACTTCAAGTCATACAACTTCCTGCGTAGTGTCAATTTATTACTCCATGTCTTCTTTTGGAACTGGTCTGCCAACTTCTTATAAACCTCAGTAGGATCTTCTGGATCTGGTCCAAGCAGGTATAACAGCGTTGGTTCCACCGACAAAACAATCGTTGCTAACGCACGATCTCTACGCAAATTAAATTTCGGAATTTCTCTCTCTTCAGTTGGAGCATTTTCTCTTCCATGAACAATTCCCCAAAGTCCATCTTTGATTAACGCCATTCTACACTGTACCTTCCAGGTAGCATAGTTTGTTCCATTCAATGGTTTTATCAATACTTTGGTGCTTTCCATTGCCATTTGTTCCGTATTCAACTAATCCGGATAATCCGTTTCAGGTTTCCACAATACGATTTTTCGTGCGAACTTCACACCAATCCAAACAAACTCGTCGGACACACAAGATGGCTTCTTCTTCTTGAATATTATTTCTGTAAATATTCAATCTTCTTGGGCATAGACTGGGCCCATAACCTGTTGAAATGTAAACTTTATATATTTGCAGAGTTGCTTCGACTGCTCCAATAACTTTATGACTCTATGACTCTAAAATTTACAAGACGTTCTCCTATTTATATATTAAAGATAAGATACTTTAGAATGTTCTAGTATATTCCAGATGTTCTATATTTACTATTAGTAGTTTCTAGTATAGTTATCTTATTTCTGGAATATTCTCCAATGTCCCTTATATTTCTAGATAGTACACAAGGTTCTAGAATGTTCTTGCGGCAAGAGTGCCTATTTTCAACAGCTATTCAATGAGTTTCCCTGTTATTTGGCCCCAAACTTAATAGTGCAATTCAATGGCTTGGTCACTACCAAACACACTTTTATTAAATAGCCTCACCGTCAACAAAATAAATTGATTGTCAACTAAAAAAATTGACCGTCAACAACATAAATTGACCGTTAACTAAATAAATTGACTAAACAACGAAATAAATTGACCATTGTTAAGTAAAACTAACCGTCAATTTTTTTGTTAACTGTCAATTTATAACTTGCTAATCTTCTCCGTAAATATTAACCGTTAACAAATTTAATTAACAGAGTGTAAAGATTTTGACGGTTAATAAATCCTGTTAACTTCCAATATCAATACCATCTCAAAAGGTTTGTACAATTTTTTCGTACCATTATATGAACGCTACGAAATACTTTGTACCATTATATGAACGCTACGAAATACTTCGTTTCGTAGAATTGCTTCGTTTGAAATAAAAATAAAAACAAAGTTCATACAAACTTTTTTATAACATGAAACGCACTTCTAAAATACCAGCGTAAATGTGTGCAACTGAATATAAAAGTTTAAATTTTCGTTTGATTTATAACAAAAAATAGCTAATTTTGCAAATAGTTATTATGCAAGAGAAAAACAAGACAGATTATTATTGCCGTAACATCCTCCTTCATTGTGATTATTATATATGTTTGAAAATATGCTAGCTAAAATGTAATACTGCAAGACTAATTTTTGGGACAGTGATTTTATCGCATGTGTAATTTCCATCTAGTTAAAATGTCAATGTTTTTAAATGCCGTAAATTCAATATCAAGACTATAGATAATAGTCGAATTATAATATAAACGAACTTCGTTATGAGCAACTTCTCATGCAAACTTCTTTGAAACGATATGAACTACATACAAACTTTATAATTTTTATGATACAAAAAAAATCATATTGAAAACAAAATTATACAAAAGATTTAATTAATGGATACAAAGTCATTAGACTAAAATTTTGAGTTAACAGGCAACAAAAAACATTGGCCGTTACAAAAAATGATTGACCGTTAACATGAGAACGTTGACGGTGGCGCTGTTTAATAAAAGTGGGTTTGGTAGTAAATGTTGATGATGAAGGGACAAAACAATTTTGTTGTAGGTATTGTGGCAGGTATTTTTGTAGTTAAACACTTTGTGCTTTGCTACATAGCCACAGTGTAATAATCAACATGTTTTTTGTTGCATGAATTTCAGAAGTGTCCTTTTGCTTGTGGAAGGCATGATTAGTTATCCATCAAATTAACCATTCATTTTTGTATTCGATGGTCAAATGCTTAAGACCGATCTGGTGAAGCAGGAAAATACTCCAAAAGAAATGCAAGCATTGATTCACATCCATAGAAACTTTAATGAACAGTTGGTTAGGGAAGCATCCAAAGGTTTCATATTTGTGACTGATCCTTCCACATTAGTATTATGTAAATTGCTTTCATCCTTCAAGCAAGTAACACTCTATTCTTAATAAAAAAACAAAGAACTTGATTGTGAAATATTGGGGGAAAATTGTAACAAACTAAAAAACCAATTGTATTATACATCTCTTTTTAAACTCTTTCATTTAGCATGGAAAATGTTTCTCTTTTTGCTAAATCTAAAAACACATGTTCGCACTGCTTAAAAAAATATGTAAAAAATGTAAAATAAAATGTTATTTCTTAATACGCGAATACGAAAAAGTTTTCACAATGTGTAAGGTAGCAGACAAATGTGAGCTATCGATAAAAATTACGCTCCGTTTTTTTATCTTATACTCTCACACATACTCACAAATCATTCAGTTACTGTACTCGCATGCGCAAGAGGCTATACTTGAGGGTATGGAATAGTATACTCACCAATTACTCGTATTTGTCTTCCACTTTATTCGGCATTTAACGTACCCGTACTCGTATACTCGTGTATAGTTACTCGCGATCAGGACTGTATTACCATTTTTTATTAGTACTTACTGCAAATTACCAGTTATTCATTATTAAGAAATACTGGTATATAAACTTCTTTAACCAGCAATAATTCTGAGTAAAAGTTTAGAATTGAAACAGTATACAATACTGGTGTCACATTAGTGATTTAAATGGTAATACAGATAAAACCAGTGTTAATTGCTGACAACGCGCAGGGAAAAACAACAATAAAAACTGCAAGTTTGGCGGATATGAGGGGTCTCGGAGGATATGTGTGTACTGTATCTAATTGTAACAGAGGTCAACAAAGACCACAACAAACTGTCTAAGACAGTTTCTCGTAAATGTAGTGTGGTCAACAAGGATCACATAAACAAACTGTCAATCAATATAAGTAAAACAAACTGTCAACAAAGACAGGTTCTAAACAAACTGTCAACAAAGACAGGTTCTAACAAACTGCCAACAAGGACAGCTTAAGATTGATAGTTCATGAATAGCAAAATATTACTTAAGAATACCAGCATGAGTTTAAAATACACAACACACCCCCTCGACCCTGTCTTTCAGACCACATGAACGCAAAGTAAATATATATACAACGTATACAAAATATATACATCTCCCGTGTATAAATGTCCTAAAAATATTCACATTGAATAAAACCTAATGAACTAAACAGTAAAAATGCCCTGACGGGATGGGTGGGCGGTAAAACCACAACTACTGTTGGCTAGCACGAGCGAAAGAGGAATCGTGGAGCGAGACCGTGACTAAAAGAGCCGAACGAACAAAGTGAAGATTGGAGCCCAGGCCTGTGAAACTAAGATGGCAACCACAGCTACGCGCTACCGTACTAACGCCAGTCCATGTCGTTTAGCAATTAACTAAAGTTAAGTAAACTTAACTACCTTTAATTGCTGACAACGCGCAGGGAAAAACAACAATAAAAACTGCAAGTTTGGCGAATATGAGGGGTCTCGGAGGATATGTGTGTACTGTATCTAATTGTAACAGAGGTCAACAAAGACCACAACAAACTGTCTAAGACAGTTTCTCGTAAATGTAGTGTGGTCAACAAGGATCACATAAACAAACTGTCAATCAATATAAGTAAAACAAACTGTCAACAAAGACAGGTTCTAAACAAACTGTCAACAAAGACAGGTTCTAACAAACTGCCAACAAGGACAGCTTAAGATTGATAGTTCATGAATAGCAAAATATTACTTAAGAATACCAGCATGAGTTTAAAATACACAACACACCCCCAAATTCCCCCACACCACCACACTTGACAAACTATACAAAATGAAGAGGTGTGGTGACGCCTACGAGCGCCACCAACTAAACTATAACAAAAATGAAGGTGTGTGACGGCTCCACCCACGAGTAGGTGGCCCAGCGGTGCATAGACTGCGAGAAAGGCCAATGACCTGTGCATCATCGAGATGTAGATAGCGTCTATAGGCATCACTGGTCCACCTGCCTAAAATCTGGATAGTGCTGTCAGGCACCCCTGCAGATGCTGCTGCGGAGGCACCACCAATGCGAAAGGAATGTGTATTAATGTGTGGAATATTAGGCAAACACGAAGCCAGGAGGTTTACTATGTCCTGACGAGTCAAAAATTTGAAGTCTTGGTAAGTGAAGAGTGGCCACCCTGGGCCGGGATGAACCGCTAAGAAACGGCGCATACACTGAACCGGGCAAACTGCGTTATTGTTAGCGCCAACCCTAATCTGACAACCAACACGAAAGGGATCTGTTTTAGACGACCGGATATGAACCAGCATGACGGAATTGTCTGCGGAAAATTGGATATCTCCAACCAATAAATCAGTGGATAGATCGAAGTGACGACTGGATTGATAAGTGTATTCAGAGCAGCGCAACAAGCCAAAGAAGGCCAAAGAGGTAGCAGCTTTGAAAAGTAGTCGTTCATATACTGTAGCTTGTAAAAATTGAATACGGTAATGAATTAAACACAAATTCTGATATGTAATTGGGTGCCTGCGCGGCCGGGTGAGACGAGCTCCTTGGACTCTTTTAATTCCTCGCAGGGTGTAACACAAGCGACTCATGTCTGCTATTCGAACATAGTTGCCGGCCATGATGGAGTGATATTGCAAGCCTGAGATGTAAACGCGAATGGTAGTGTGAGATACGCGTTGTGCCAAACTAGAAATGTAGCGAATTAGAATATCCTCGTTCAACGGCCAGAGAGGATGAGACCACCTATAACAAAATCGCTGATATGAGGCAACACCAGTGGAATACGTGGCCCTAGTAGTGGGTGCCAAAGCTTGAGATTGAAAGTACCGTGAGGCTATACTAAGATGGTCCAGATGGTTGGCTCGATTGGTGTGGGTGACTCGTCTGCGGACTGAAGGCGTTGTTTGAATCGACGAACCTGTAACCGAGATAGAAGATCAGCTGCAATATTAGTATGTCCAGGAATATGTTGAAGCAAAATATTAATGTTCAACCGCGCCGTGAATAGAAATAAGTGGCGAATTAACGACATGATGTGTTTATCCCGCGATGTGCCTGAGCGCCACACATGAACTATGGACGCGTTGTCTGTGTAAATGATGATCTGCAGATTACGCCATTCGCGACCCCACGTCCTAACCGCTGCTACAATTGCGAAAAGCTCCAATATATTAATGTGAAAAGAATGAAATGTTGGGGGCCAACAGCACCAAATCCTACCCCTGATGCATCCGTAAAGAGGCTAAGTGAAGCGGCTGTGATTGGGTCGCCGTGAATAAAACAGACACCATTCCAGCTAGGTAGAAAATCCACCCACCATTGAATGTCTAAGCGTGCCTCCCCATTTAATGTGATATGATGATTGAGTGATGCAACGGTGGTAGACAAATCAATTAACCTACGGAGGAACATTCTGCCTGGCTTTACCACTTTGGCAGCGAAAGATAAAGAGCCAATCAAGGAAAGCAATTCTCGTTTGGTGCACTTCTTCCTACCAGACCAAACCAATAAAGCTTCGTGCAACTCCCTGTACTTATCCGCTGGCAAGCGAATGATTTGTTGCTGAGAGTCGATCTCAATGCCCAGGTAGGTTATAGTTTGTGAGGGTCCTGTGGTTTTTTCCTCCGCAATAGGGACACCCAGTTTAGTGCACATAGACTGAATAGATTCCAAGTAACTATTTACTTCTGCTGCAGACCTCCCACAAAGGAAGAAATCGTCTAAGTAATGGATCACAAATGGAATAGCAAGCACAGTGAGGAAGATCCAACATAACAAATCTGCAAAACAGTTAAACAAGAAGGGTGAGGAGCGGCTGCCAAATGGCAAGCGAGTGTCCACAAAGTAATAGCCCTCCCAACAGTAGCCTAATAAACCCCATTGAGCTGGTTTAACGGGGCAAAGGCGAAAAGCATGCTTGATATCAATTTTGGCTAAAAATGCTGTGGGACCCAACCCAGACACCAATTTTAGGGCATCGTCGAAGGTGGAATATCGCACTGAAAACTCTTCTTTGCATATGCCTTCATTAATAGCATTGCCTCTAGGTGAGGAGAGATCTAAAATTATTCTGTAAGAACCGTTTTTCTTTGGTACTGCACCTAAAGGTGAACAATGCAGAGGCGTAATTGGAGGGCTTAGAAAAGGTCCTGAGGTGTGGCCTCGCGCTAATTCTTTAGCAATTGCCTCCCACACTGATTGAGAATTAGAGCGTGCAGATAGTAGGTTGCGTGGCCGGGTAGCTGTGCATGGGCCATGAAAACCAATGTCAAATCCAGAAGACAAACCAGAGATAATAAATGACACTAAAGACTGACAAGGGTGTTCCCTTAGCAATCTTTCAAAAAGAGCAACATTGACAGGACATTGACAAGACACAGGCAGTGGATTTGGATTAATATTTGCGGACAACGGAGCATTGTGAGGCAGGATGGGAGTCGCCGCAGTGTTTGCATTGGTGTGCGAAGCGACATTGTCGGTTCGTACAGTGACCCTGTGCGTTGAAGTATCGACAAGTGGCGATGTTATCGACCTGTCCGACTGCACCTGTGTCAGCCCTACTGAGGGTCTGCGTGGCTCGAAAAGGCTGTGTGGCACGAAAGCGCTGTGAGGCGCGAAAAGGCTGGGGGGCACAAAAGGGCTGCCCACTATATGCTAAATTTGAAGGTGCTGATTCGTTCCCAGCTGCTGACTCAGTGCGAAGAGGGCAACTTGATGCAAGATGTCCATAATTCCGGCACCGAAAACACATGACCTGCAGTGGGGCACTTCGGAGATGACGGTTATAAAGATCGTCATCTACACGGTTCCATGACAAACCAGAATCAAAAGCCATTTGGTACCTAAACATGCGATCGTATGTCGACCATGCTGTAAATGTAAACTGTGAGGCGAAGTCACACATGATAGACTGATAGTGTAAAAGCTCGGATGCACGATGTGGAAAGAAAAAGGTGAAGCACCGGATAAAATTATTCCATGCTAACATCCAAGATGAAAAGTCACTAACCTTAGGGCGGTTTGATTGCTTGGGAACTAACACAACTGACGGGCTAGACCCACCGAGAACCTTAAACGTAAACTCGTCTGAAGATGAGGCAAAAGCAGGCAGTAAGCTATCAAAATTTACATACTCACCTTTTTTAACCTTGTCCAAAACGGCCTGAGGAAGTGCCGGCAAGGGAGCAGGGCGCGCTGTGGTTGCGACGGAAAACCCAACCTGGGCTGGACGAGGAAGACCCCCCTGTGGAAACTCACCCCCTTCAGAAAACGGCTCAGACACAAAATGGTGTACAATAGGAGTCTCAACAACAGAGTTAGTATTATAAGTGTCACCTGTCGCTTGATTTTGCTCTATTATGTCAGGAGCTCTTCCCGCGAGTCGTTCCCCCTCGTGACCCTCAAAAAATCGTCGCAATTCTCCTCTAATTAACTCTGTAACCACAGCTGTTGTAAGGATGGGCAACTCGACAACGTCGGTGGTTGAAGATGATGATGCCTGATGACCAGACAAGACATTTGACGACACAACTGTAGTTGACTCAACGCCGGTTGCTGTGTTGGTTGGCTGGCCGCGTGGGCGGAGTCTGGTCGACCTCGTGGCCACGTTGGTTGATGGAATAATTGGGGCCATACATGATGTAGTGGTCACCTACGTAGCTACCACCGAATGTGGCGGATTGTAGAACGAAAACAGGCGACGAGCAAGTATTTGAGGCGATCCTGAGTCAATTAAATTTAATGCATTGCACACTAACCGTAGAGTTTGAACTGGCAATGTGGCCCATTCTGCCAGACTCTTCGTATCTGCGTCAGCCACTGGCAAAGTTCCTCCAGAACGCCGTCGAACGGCGACGCAAAGAACTAGCGTTATCGACACGCACAGAAATCTCACAAGTAACATCTTTCGTCACGTAAGTTATTATTTACTGAACCAATTAAAGGATAACAATAGATAAATAACGATTAAAACCACAACTACTGTTGGCTAGCACGAGCGAAAGAGGAATCGTGGAGCGAGACCGTGACTAAAAGAGCCGAACGAACAAAGTGAAGATTGGAGCCCAGGCCTGTGAAACTAAGATGGCAACCACAGCTACGCGCTACCGTACTAACGCCAGTCCATGTCGTTTAGCAATTAACTCAAGTTAAGTAAACTTAACTACCTATATAGGTTGTTAGCTTTTCTCAAAAACACTCCATATTGTCTGTGAGCAAAAACATATTACTTTTTGTATATCTTTAGAATGGCTTTAGCAAATGTGACGCTGTTTTTTTGCTTCTTGTCAAATTTTATTCTCCATACTTTACCCTTTACCCTTTGGTTTCCACCAACTACCATACTGTTCGGCTTTTAAAATCAATGTGAAGACAAAAACATCTCAGCAAGTCACTGGAGTTTTTATATTTATGGCCTTTTTAAGTTTTGTATCTCAGAGATATAAAACAGGTTTATTGAATGAAGGTTGGTAGCACACTTTCTGTTGCACACAGTATTGTATTTGGAGTATAGAAGTTTAATCTTTTGTTTAACCTTTCTAGATGTACAAAAAGTAAAACTTAAGTCAGAACAGGGACAATAAAATCCATAAAGATTTTTATTTGGTCAGCATTCCACAAAATAAGGGTGTAATTTGAAAAAACCTTCATGGCAACTTTCTGTTTTACTCAATTGGTCATAGCTTGTTGGTGACTATGTAATTTTATTTTTATTCATTAAGGATACTAGTCCGGAATTGTTCATGAAAACCACTCTTAATAAATCCATGATCATGTCTGCCTTTTCATGACTACGCTATAGGCTAAATCAATGGGAAAAGGACACTTTTACAAATATGAAGAAGTATATATGAAGAACATAGTATCGACTATCAATATGGGTTTAACAGGCACATATTTTAAGATGCTGTCTTTAAAACAAAAGTAAAAAAAATACACACTGCCATCACTAAAAAGAAAGCAGCTTACCTTTGGATGACATGGCTGGAGGTGCTGGGGGTGTAAACATGTGAACAAGAATCACTTCATGATTTTCATCAGCAACTTCATTTTGGTAATCTGTTTGTTCATAAAAAATAGAAAATAAAAATATGGTACACAAAAAATAAACATAATGTTATGTGTTCTCTTCCCCTATCTAACAGAAAATGATTTTAATTGGTATTCTTCCATGTTTTTACTACATGTCTATGACAGAAACTGCAATTTTATTTGATATTACAGAACTAGCACATTTTATTTTTTACATTTTTGTTTTACTTCATAGTGATGACAAAGCTTTAATTGGTAAGGTTCGTAAGGTTCGTAAATAGAAAAATCGTAGAAAAACTACATCGAAGCAAAAAAATCTTAAAATCGGAAGATCGATTATTAAAGAGTATTGGTCTGGACCCCCGTAAGGTATACATTAATGACAACCTCTGCCCCTACCATCGCATGATCCGGGGCGAATGCAAAGCCCTTTACATTGATGGTTGCATCGCGGGATTCTGGACATGCAACAGACGATCCACATTATAGAAACCGAGAACTCTGATGTTTTAAAAATTCTTTTTTTTTTTGAATTTTTGAAAAATAATGCCAATATTTAGCTGGTTGTTCTCGCAAATTTAGTTTATCCCAGGGGGGGCGCGACCCTTGTTACTATTCTGCTAGATTTCTTGTTTTAAAGACCAACATCAGATTAAATTCACTATGGCGCCTATGTTACCCACGTTGATGGTAAATTAATGTTGATGGTAAATCTTGTTTGGTAAATTTATTATTTTCCTTACTTTTTCTCGCCCTTTGGCTTCTTAACAAAATCGGAGAAAGCTCCCTCTTCGCTTTTGTGTTTTTGTTGTTGTTGTTTTGTTTTTCTTGTTATTTTTTTCTCTTTTTTAATTGACTGATACACAATATTTTTGTGCAATATGTACTAAACTAGTACATGAGGGATCTGATGCTATTTGTTGTGATTATTGTAATAACTGGGTCCATCGTAAATGTAATCTATTGAACATCCAGGATTTTAAAATATTAACAAATACCAAAGTATGGTTATACTTGAAATGTAACTCAGATATTTTCCCTTTCAACTTGTGTCCAGAAAATTTTGATGGAGACTGGAACCCATCCAAACATGATCCAAAGCTTTTCAGTGATGCAAATTCTACAAGCTCAAATGACAACAATAACACCGAAGAGCGTGATGGATTTGTTGAGAAACTTAATTGTAAGTATTTTAACTGTGATGAATTTAAATCTTCTTTTTCTAACTGCAAAGGTATGTCTTTCCTTCATTTGAATATTAGTTTTCTATCGAAACATCTTGATAATTTCAGTGCCATGCTAGACTCGCTCAACCACAACTTCAGTTCTTCGAATCTCAGATGTCTATAGGCATATCTTTGCAATCACATTGAGCACATTGAAATGATTTGCTATTGGTAATAAAGCAATATAGCAGGTATCTAGGTTTAATTGACACGTATTTCACAATTTAGTGCCCAGGACTTAATTATTAATTCCTGTTAAAAATTTTGAAAAATGTTAAAATTAAAGTATAGATAATAATTTTCTTCGAGCAACGGGTGACCACTAAAAATATGAAAAATAAATATAAAATACAATTAATTAGAGACACGCAACTATCTCCTCCTTATTGCCGTCTTTCATGCACACTGTGATTGCTGAGATATAAATAGATAACAAAATTCTATAAACATTAGAAAAGAATGTTCCGCACATCGCTGTTACAGACAATCCATGATAATTTTTATGTTGTTTATTTTTATGCCAAAAAAACTTAAATATACATAAAAAAACAGAGATTTTACTTTAGGTTTATAACCTGATAGAATGGTTTTTTATTTGTTTGTTTGTTCAATCGTAGGAAGAGTTATTATTGGCTGAAACTAATGTTTACAAATTAAAACAGCATTGTCCGATTTGGTACTGCCGGCATTAGCAGAAGATCAACTTGTCAAATTAATTATTATTTCGCCAATTGGAGAAAAAGAAGTTAAAAATAAGAGAGTCGCTAGTTCAGACACTTGGTTCTCGTGTTTGAGGTTCACAAGTTTAAACGTCCCCCACTTGTCTCCAGCATGAAAAAACAGAACACAAGCACATGAGTATAAAATGATTAGGGTAAGTAAAAATATGCTGAATTTTTTTCTTAACATGATGCGGGTTATGCAAAGGTGTGGGTTGGTAAAACACATTGATTAAAATTTTATGCGAGTTATACGAAGGTGCAGTCTATCTGATAGCATCTAGTTCATAAGTCCCTAAAAAAGCTGAGCTGCGGGTTATACACATGATGTACGCATTTTATCCTGTTGGTACTATATTTTCTTCATTGAATGTATAAACTTTAAATTTCACAATAAAACTTATCACATAACGCGCACCACACTATAACCCGCACCAACAGTGGAAGTCGTAAAAATCAACTTATAACCCGCGGGTTATATACTGGAAAATACGGTAAATTAAATTCATATGAGTTTTTAAAAAAATTTGCATGAGTTTTAAATTTAATTCGTATGAGTTTAAAAAAATTTTTATGAGTTAAATTCGTATGAGTTAAATTCGATAAGTTTTAAATTAAATTCTTAGAGTTAAATTCGTATGAGTTAAATTCGTATGAGTTTTAAATTAAAACAAAAATTTGTGAGTTTTTATTTAGATGTGTATGTTTTTTTTTTTAAAAAAATTCGTTTGAGATTTTATTAAATTCGTATATATGATATTTTTTAAAAAAAATTTTGTTGAGTTTTTATAATAAAATGCATGGGTTTTTGTCTTGGAGGCGGTAGTTGAGAAATTTAAGAACAAAGAACGGCGATATAAATCATTTTGTTTAAAGTACCAATCCTTTGAAATTCACACGAACAGCGTTTAAAGATGGTTGTTTGTAAGTTCTAATCATTTGAAGTAATAAGAACGGCGTTTAGAAATTGTTAATGTTTATTTAAAGGCTAGTTGCATAGCGAAAAGTTAGATTTCTATGAAGAAATCATATTGAAAATTAAATTCGTATGACCATTCATTTAAAAATTCGTATCGCAATTGGTATTGGAAAATCTTAATAATTCGTATGAAAATCGTATAAAATTCGGATAGGAACTTTAAAAAGTCGTATAACTGATTAACACTATACGAATTGTATATGATTTTTATACGAATTATAAGCAATTAAATTCATATATATTCGTATAAAATGTCATACGAAATTTGTAGATGACCCCTTAAAATTGGTCTGTCATCAGACCACACACATATATAAATAACTAGCATACTTTAAATATTATATATATATGGCCTAATTATAAATGAGTTACAGCGTGACGTATTGTTTTGATTTTTCATCAAGAACAATGGACATGGGAAGCATATGGCCACCATCGATAATATGTTAGCGTCATTTCTAACTACAAAAGAGAGTCGGTTGGTTGGCCGGATAAAATTTTTTCCCAAAAAATTACAAAAATACTATATTTCGTAGCCATATTTTGTTATTTGTTTTAAATGTAACACCAGCTGTTATTTTAGTTTTCGCTTGCATTGCCGTATAAATGCGAAGCAGGAAAATATAGCACTAAGTAGCGCAGCACAGTCCCCTATCGAAATAACATTCGGACGTAACAAGCATTATTCGGAGGACCGCTGAAAAGGTAAATGGTGGATATTGTTGTGTGTCGCAGATTTTTCGTGGATTTTTTGGTTTATTTTTTACAAATTTACCAACTCCCCGACTTGTCATTCGCCTTTCAAAGTGAGTCGGTCAGGTGACGCTAACAGATTATATTTTTGAAGGTGGCCTATGTAAAGAGGGTGCCAACTTGCCGAAAATTGCACCGTATATGTGACGGTGACCGGGGGCATTTTTTTAGGGTTTTTTTCTGTAACCGCCTAGAAAAGCCTGGCCACATCGGAAACTGCCAGATTATATTAAGAAGTTAAGAAGGAAGACGTGCTATTTTGTCGTTGTACTTTTGGTTTATTATTTGTGGAATTTTATTACAGCTCTTTATGGAATATAAATATAAATGATATAAAAAAACAGTTTTTTTTTCAGAAGTCTTTCATTACCACTGCTTGACAATAAAAGAATAAATTATATAGCTATACATATGGTAATAAATGTTTTAAAAAATGTTGATTCAGGTGTCTCTGGGCAAAATTTTAAGTTTTTTTAAAACGCTGGAAGTCGTTCGACAGCCCCCTGTCACCAGTTAGTTGACTATAATCTAACCTAGCAGTAGCTAGCTAGCTAGGTAGCACCAAACGTACATAGCTAGCTAGCTATTATGCTATATGGCCAGGTGTTTATTTATGGTTCTAAAATAGCTAAACTTACAGTCAAAAGCTCTTCGACTATGTTGACTTTCATCTATCGCAATTAAAACTACCGTTTTCTTCTTATCAGCCTCGGCCATTGCTTTGTGGTATTGTTTTCATAAAGAACTCTGACTTACGGCATATCTTTAGCCAGCCACAAGAATTTCAGCTGGCTAGCATGTACTATTTTGTTTTGTGCCGCAATGTAGGATAACATACCCGTTCCATGACAAACCCTACATGGAATGGGTAAATGGACAGGGCGAGCTAAATGAAAAATCCCTCCTTATCAATTTTAACGATAAAGGTATTTTGACGTTTATGTTTTTTATTTGGTCTGCCATCATTTATTCTTCGTAATTTTTAGACGGTTTCTCAATATTCTTCTAATTGCGTCATACCCCCTTACCTAAAAGAGTAGCTAAGAAATGCTTATAACGCACAATATCAAAATTTCCATGCCCTTTTTTACTACATTTTTCGCTATAGCGCAAAAACTCACCAGTTTTTCGTTGGTTTGTTTTTCTGTTAGCGCGTGCGCACTCTGAATTTTTTTTTTTAAAGCACCTCTCCTGGAAAAAAATAAATAAAACCAGAAACAAATATGATTACGTTAATAAAGTACGCTCAAAGCGCCCTGACAATAAACTTACTATGTAAAGATCTCTGGGTTGATTCGACAAAGGGTTTTATTTCAAGCAAATAACTTTACTCAACCGTTACAAGATGATACACAAACAACGAAGTTCACAACATCTACATGCACATCCGAATGTTGCTTATTTATATTTTATCTGAAATCCAAGATCCAAGACATTGTAACAGCTGTGAATTCATCTCAGACAATTCATCAGAACCGCATCAAGCTCAAATTTTTATATAAAAGATCAAGCAACATTCTTACACGCGTAAATAGCCAATCCAAGTACTGTCGGCATAAATTTTCTGCAAAGGAAATAGACTTCCTGAATACCACTGTCTACCTTGAAAAGAAAGCTATACATCAAACCTACTGACACACGAATGTTATTGCATTAAGTTCTATTACTTATACCAAACAAAACAGAGTGTTGTTTACTCACAAGAGCTCTTTTATCACGCGGTTGGTATGATAAAAGAGCTACTTTGCAAAAAGTTAAACCTTGGAGGAATTAAAAGTTTTTTCTTTTCTTTTAAGGTTGTACCAACCTAAAAGGAACTTGAATTTAGGGGGTGATAAGTTTAGTATGATCAATTAAACTATCTGCTGAGAGATTTCTGAATATGAATTAGAAGGATGTCCTTAACAATAACGCAAAAAAGTATAAAAAAAATCATCGTTAACATGGAAAAGTGCAAATGCAGATTCGACAGGATTCGACGTTATTATTTTACACATTTTTTGTGACATATTTTTTTTCTACATAAACAGCGGCGCATGGCTTTGATTTATATTTTCTAGCCTGGCAAAAAATCCGTCGGTAAAAAGTGACGAATTACTTAGCAAGTAACAAATAATGTTACCCATGAAATTTTTTTACCGATGATTTTTTGTACGATAAAGATATGGAGAATTTGTTCCTTTGAAAAGTTAGTTTTCCTAACCTAACTTTTGCAGCGTCCACAAGACACAAAACAATCCAGGACCAACTTAAGCACATTGGATCTAGTGATCAACAATCTTTGATACTTGGCACCCAAACTGCCTTTCAAACCGATAAAAACTCGAATTAATCATAACAATATTTTAAAGGGTGATTAATCTTTTTTACCCTGTTCCACAAATGATAAACCTTTAACAATAATATGAAAGCTGAAAAGACAAGTTGAAATATCATCTACAGTATATACTTGTCTAATTGAATTGATAATGCGTGCAATTAGAATATGAAATTATTTGTACTACAAAAGAAGGACGAGACAAGAGAGTTCATATGGAGCGATAGGGCAGTTTTTTTACCTCACTTTTTTATTGTGACCGCATGACGGTCTCTCTACTGAAAGAAACTTTCAAACACTCACTAAAGCAACGTTTTGCAAAATGCACCTACCTAAAACACTCTGATGATATGAAGAACTTGGTGCTAAAAACCATGTAATTTGATTTTATCACTAAAAATTATCAGGTAAGAATTATTGTTTGTGTGTTTTTACAGCTAGCCGCACAATTCCGGTTATACGTTTGGGATCTAGCTAGTTAATGGTTTGCCAGCTGAGCTAAACTCGCCTCTTATCTTGGTGGTAGTTGCGCATTTTTGTAAAAATTTTATTTACTTTATTGGTTATCATAACAAAACAGAGTAAGAGCTAGCTAGGTTTAACCCACAAGTCTGTGATGCAGGCATCAGATCCTGTGAACCAAGGAGGTGTGAGAAAAACGAGTCCCGGTGGAAGATTTTTGCTCTTATCAACCATGTACAGTAGACGTCCGTTAATTCGAACACGCAAGGGACTAAATTATTTGTTCGAATAACGAATGTTCGGATTATCGGAAGTTCAGAAAAAACAAGAATTTTAAACATTTAAAGGTGTTATGCTAATATAACTTTATTATAACTTTACTACAACTTTTTATAAAAATCTTTTAACGTTGTTTGCTTGGTGATGGGCAAGGCATCCAAATCCCTTGTAAACTTCATTTAATTGATAAATTAACAGAAATTTTGCCACCATTGATGCAATAAAAATGAATAAAAATGAAAACGTTTTTTTTATTTTCCCTTAAGATTTTGTTTATCGATACACAAAATTTTGAATTAACGAGCATAATGCATCTTTGGGACTAAAAAATTGTTCGAATTAGCGAAATGTTCGAAGTAGCGGAGTTCGAATTAAGCAGCTCAAAATATAAGACTTTATTAAACCAAACTCAAGGGACTTGGTAATTTGTTCGAAATAACGGAAAGTTTGAATTAAGCGGCATTCGAATTAAGGGACGTCTACTGTATCAGCACAAGCACTTCTTAATGGGAGTATCTTCGCAGATTTAATCGTAGCCACCAAATTGGAATGTTTACGGTCAGATTGCCTGAAATTTGCGTCAACAATGGTCGACATAGCCAATCAAACCAAAACAATCAGCTTGACAAACATAACGCGCGCGATGCATTGTTTGAGGTATACGTTGGGTTTATTTATTTTTCTGAAGAAAAGAGACGAAACATTCTAAAGACAAGACACGAAAGCTAGAATACATTTATGACAGCTAAGCTTGGTTTGTACTTGTACCATAGCTATTGGCATAGTAGTTAAAAATGGTGAAAGAAGCAATGCCTTAATCATGGGATCCCTGATTTGTAGGTTGAGCAAACTGGCTAATAATTAAGGGAATATACAGCTAGCTCATAAAATCTTCGGAAATACATTAAAAAGGATACTTCACCCAGCTATTTTCCTCGTGCTGATAATGCTATCGAGAATTTCTACCTTTTTATTAAAAAGAACATGTCATTATTATTACCTGAGGCACTTGCAATAATTTTAAAGGCTTTCTATTCCATGCAGCAAATCTGTTTTAAGGTAATTCTAGGAGCACATTGGAACCGTCTATACCGGGGAAAAAGCAAGTGTAGAACTTCCATTAAAAAAATTTACAAAAATTAATGCGTCAGCCGGGAATCGAACCCGGATCTATTGCTTGGAAGGCAACAATGCTAACCTTTACACCACCGACGCTATGATTTATAATACAGTTATGTTATAGCTATAAGTTGTTAAATTTTGATTGAAAACAATAACATTGATAATTACTCTCTACTTCGGGTCCATTGAAAGCGGTTTTGATAAGTATATTATTATAACAAAATAAAACCCTTAATATTTTTTATATCTTTTGACTGATCGTAAAATCATCTTAAGTTGTTTTACAAGAAAGAATAGGTTGGTTAAAAAGTTTCTCTACGAAGATTTGACGTTCCTTTAGAGAGAACATCCGTGAACATCCAGGATACGCCACAATAGCAGTACTTCACTGAAATGTGTACACCACGGAAATAAATGTCAAAAAATAAAATAAAAAAATAAATAAATAAATAAATAAAGAATTACAAACTTCCTTGCTCTGTATGTTTACTCATTTTCTTTATTCAAAAACATTTATGTTTACATTACAAGAAAATAAATTTTTTGAAGGAAAGTAAATACTATAAACAAAATAATGAATCCTTTTAATATCCTTTAATATTGATCGTGGATTTTTTCCACTGCTTATGGGTGTAATACATAAATGATGTAGCTATACAAGGAGTAAAAAAGACGGGTTATTATGGTGCACCTCATAATAATAATAAAAGAAAACGTTGCCGGGAAAAGATGTGGTAATAAACGTAAAGCTTACCTACGATGCTTATAAAATTTTATTCCAAGAAAGTCTTTACGATTTGTTAATAAGGTATTCACATCAAACTTCTTAGCAGACGTTCACATAAGTCATAGAATTTCTTCCGCACGCCATTTCTGTAGGAAAGCTTTAACAATTTTTATATTACCACGTATTTTCCCCCGTTTATAATTTTTTTTACTTTTCCTTTAAAAAATAATGAAATATTAAAGATAAATATTGCACGCTTGTAAATATTATACGATTTAATTGCAATATAGCAAAGATAACAGCATGTCTTGGTGTGCTGCTGCTAATTGTACAAGGAGTGAAGCTAAACAAAAGAATTTAACTTTTTTCACTCTTCCCCTAAGGACAATGTTTAGGTAACGCTTGGAAAGTAAAATTGATAAGAGAAAATTTATCGAAGCATATACTTTTATGTGAGAAGCATTTTGAAGAAATACGAGTCTGTTGATTTAAGCAGCAAGTTAGTAAAGGGTATAACTGGTATAGTTTCATATATAATACAAAGTACAAAGTTGTAATATTGTTTTTAGACGAAAAACAATGTCGACGAACTTTTAATTATGTAGGCGAATATAAAAGATAAAATCTCCAAAACACAAGTTAATGTTCGTATATAGGCGTACTGACTTTTATTTAATTGTCAAAGTTATTGTAGCCAATGCGACTTTTATTGGTTTTAAATAATATCCCATATTTGTGAGTTGTTTCAAAACAACAAGGAGACAGTGGTAGATGAGAATGTACGTGGTAGATGCGATATTGATTTGGTCGTACAACAAACAAAAACGAAAGAGGTAGCTGTTTAAATGAAAGTTATTAAAATGCTGCAAGCATCAACGAAGAGAAAACGGGTAACTAAAAACTAACTCTGGCTTTGAACGAGATTTTATTGTATTTTGAAAATAAAGTTGAGCATTTCCTGTTCTAGCCTAACTAGAAAAACAAAGCATGTCAGACAAATTTTATCAGTGAATGTACCCAGCATATAGAAGAAACATGTATGCGATCATAAGTTAATTTTTAAATTTTAAAAAACATCAAGTTATACATTAATCTTGAAACAAATTATCATCTTAGCGAATGTAGCAGAACTGTTGGACGTATAATGTGAAGGAGAAACATTTATTCTTTACGCAACCTTGTATTTTTGTAAACATAACTGCTATTGGCATACCCCAATGTCTAGTTTGGCTTGACTGGCAACTTTTTCTGCCAAAATTCAATCTGCCGCAGTAAATATTCTTTTATTTCAAAAAACAGGGTCATGATATGGTTACAATAACCAGATTCTCCTGCAGGGCAGGTACAATTAGCTTAATGGCTTTGCCTGATTTTTAGTTTACCTAGACTCTCATGCTCCCTTTTCACTTTTCATACTTGCCCGACAAGTTTACTTAACGATAAAGATATTACTCTTCTTTTTTTTTTCGTAAATTTATCATGGACTGAAATGTATCTCTCTTCCATAAACCTCCCTCAACGATCTCGTATTTTTATTATAGCCTTTCCTTTACCACATTTTGACCTATGCTCCTCTATTTCTATAAATGTAAAAAAGAGTAAATCTTTCAGGTATTTGTATTTCCTCAATTTTCGTCATTATTTTGCAAACCATTTTCACTTTTTGATCTACATCATCATAGTCCGTAGACTATGACATCATGCAGTAGTTTTTCTTAAATGGTCACATTTGTACGGTTTCTTCTGCATTACTTGCCATGTTTACCATGCGAATATACCGGCTCGCCTTGTTTTCGAATTTAAAAAAATAATCTCAGGACTTTTGTATAAAAAAATTTGCGTCAGCCGGGAATCGAACCCGGATCTATTGCTTGGAAGGCAACAATGCTAACCTTTACACCACCGACGCTGTGGACAACGGATTACACAGTTATTTTATACAAACTGTTATATTTTCATTGTAAACAAAAACATTCATAATTGCTTTATACTTTGTGTCCATTGAAAGCGTTTTTAACAAGTATATGATTATATTAAATATTATATTATATTAAATTAAAACCTTTAATTTTTTTTATATCTTTTGCCTAATAATTTTTATTCTACGCAATGTTGTTTTACAAGCAAAACAGGTCTTCCATTAGTCAAAAAGTTTACAAGGCTCCATTCTACACTAAAAACATTCAGGATGAGCTACAGTAGCAGTAATTCACTGAAATGTGTACACTACGATATCAATAAAGAATAAGCAAAAAAATGAATAAATAAATTGATAAAAAATTACTTCCTTGCTTTGTATGTTTACTCATTTTGTTACATTCAAAAACGGCTTAAAACATTTTTATGTTCACAAAATAAAACACTCGGCTTTTCGGAAGTACAGTGGAAGCTATAAACAAAATATGCATCCTTTTAACATCCGTCAACACCTGTATGAACTTTTCTACAACTTTAAACCTAATAATAATAATAATAATAAAAACGTTATTGATGAGGTGGTGCTAATAAACTTTAATAAATGTTGGTATAAAATAAAAAAATGTCAAAAAAATCTTGCGTCAGCCGGGAATCGAACCCGGATCTATTGCTTGGAAGGCAACAATGCTAACCTTTACACCACCGACGCTGTGCTGTTTACTAAATCTTTTGGGTACATATTTATACAAAGTGTTATTGTCTGAAGAAATTACTGCATAATTACACATTACGATCTTTTAAAATCTTCTTGTTACGATGTAATTGCTTATTGTTTACAATCCTCAAAATTTTCTATTTGTAAGTAATAGTTATTATTATTTTTTTTTAATAAAGTAAAACAATAAGTTGTTTTTGAAGAGAATCTCCGTTAGTCAAAAAAAACAAACAAACAAATATATACAATGCTAACAAAGCTATATGACATTATATCTGAGAAAATTATTTAATGAAATTTAAAAGAAAAACATTGGTTATTTCTTTTGTCATTTTAGGAACGTCCTTGCACAAGTTTGGAATATATAAAAGCTAGAAGTGTTTCAATGTAAAACATTTTAAAGTCCAATATTTTATCAAAAGTAATTTTCCGTTTGACGTCCGTTGCAAGAATACAACACCGTAAGAGAGAGAGAGAAAGAGAGAAAGAAAGAAAGAAAGAAAAAAAGAGAGAGAAAAAGAGAGAAGGATTTAGTTCTGTTAAATACCTCCTTAGTTTTCTTTGTTTATCTTCTTAGACATAAACCCAAAAAAACTACTTTTGTTTGAAGTCATCAAAGTGGGAAAACTGATGTTAGTTATGCCTGTTACAAATATTGTTAGCGAACAATGTTTTTTAGCTTTGAATCACATAAAAACTCACCTTCGAGTTACAACCACTGATACACGGATGAGTAATCTGACGGTATCGCATATTCACAAATCACATGCTGATCATATGAAGAAGCTAACAAATTTTTTTTATTTTAAAAAGAGAAGTCGTTCAGGAATATGCGGATCCTCCCCATAGATCACTATTATAAAAAACACTGATTGTGGCAGCACATTTTAAAAGTTCAAATGGGATGCAAACTTTTTAAAAAGTACCAGCACCCTTAAAATTTCTAATGTTCTTATAATTTTTTATATTATTGTAGTCGTGTAACGTAAATATGTATCTCTTTCTGCCATTTGGTTTTGATGGAAATTTTTATCTAAATTTTGCCTATCTAAATGCCAATTAAACAATGCAGCTTTCTAAATTGCAAAAATATCGAAACATTCATCGTGATTTTTCACATAGAGCCATGAGATCGTTGACATCTTGAAGGGCGTTATCCGCCAATCTAGAGATGTGAAAATTGAAAATTCGCCATTCGGCGCCCACCATGGGGGCGCTATTCTGACCCAACTTAGAACACGGCCCGTCTTAAGACGGGATTGACCATCTTTGGACATGGTGGCCCATCTTTTGACATGCTGCTGTGTCAATTGACGGACCAGGACCAATTGCGTTAAAAATGTTTGCATACTTCAAGACCTTGTATTTAACGTAAACTAACTACAATAAAGTGAAAAAACTGAACTGCTGCAACTTTCTCCGAGGTATTGTTGTATATGGCTAGCTGAGATTAAATAGAGTTATGCATTTCAAGATTGTTGTGGGTAGCAAAAGCAACACTGCAACTCGTGTAAGACCATATCTGCGAATGCATTTTAAAAAGCAGTTAGAGACTTCCTTGTTGAATTATCGGAGATGTTTGTGTGCATAATGACTAGCTAAATAATTATGACTCAGATACCAAAATATAACATTTAGCTGGGTGTAATTTCATATTATATATATTCACAGGTGGCAGTATAGCTAAGCTGTTGTTAAAGCTATTTTGCTATGTTTATTTTCAATATAATCTTTGATGGAATTATTGCAACTTGATCTATCACGTAACCTGAGAGCGAGAATCGTTTTGCTGGGGCATCCATGATTGAAATATTTTGTTATATATTCAAGAAACAGAGAGATTGACTATGATTTTAAAGAAATATTATAAGTTAATATATATTTTATGTTATGAGTGAGTCCTTAAGCTCCCATTTGAGCTACAGAAATCTTTTTTGAATTTCTTTCCCAACTGAACAACAGCATTATGTGGGGATCAAACCCACAACCACCTGGAAATGAGTTGTACGCTCTACCGACTGTGCTACTAATATTTGTGAATTTATGTCTGTGTTTGTTCAATTTTTAAGGGAAAAAATTATGACATTGTATTTGTGTTGCTCATTACTTTAGCTATATTTGTAATAGATTATATTTAGAGAATTCATGATTTATTTTCCTCCGTATATTTTTTGTTTTCTTTTGTCCTCTCCTAAAGACACTATTGTGCATTTGTCCACAGTTGGGCCAGACCTGTCTTCAATTTTTTAAAAATTTGAATCAGTGTGTTTCCCATGTTACAAGGCTTAAATTTAGTCTGGGAGTCTTCAAACTGACCCATGTTGTGGCTGTTTCTAAAAAGTGCTTCTAGAAAGTGGGCCTGTCCCATCCTATGACACAGGCTTAAAAGCATGGGAATTGTTTGTCAATAGTTAGGCCTGTCCAATCTTGTGACACATTTTCTAAAATTGCAGACTTAGGCTAAACGATTGTCTGCCTTAGAGGACAATCATTTGGTTTTGGTCTGTTTCATCAACGAATCCCTGTGCATTCCAGCTTATCTATATGTTTATTCGTCATTTTGATACATATAAAAGAATAGTTCCAAGTTATGCATTGTTGATGCTCGGTGATGTTGTATGTGGTTACAATTTTTATTTTTAGTTGTTATTTCTTTGTTTACTCTTATCCTTATTATCTTCTTCTTTGCAAAATCTATATAAAGATGCTTCTTGTTTTGGAATCAATTAAAAGAACACATTATCTTAAAATGGTTATCAACATTTTAAAGAATGCTAATTTCCAAAACATGATTGGACGAAAAATATTACTTAGACAAAAAAACTTACACATACAACTTCTGTGGGAGTAAAGAAGGGTTAAAATTTGCTCACTTCCCTGTTTTTGTTGTTGTTGTGTTTTATTATTTTTTATCTTCTGCAGATACTATTTTAGCCCCGAAACCTTCCCTCTTGCCTTTTGGGCAGATGGTCAAATACACAAAATTTGATTGTCGATAAGAATGAAGTTGTGGGAAGAGTTCTCGCTAAAATGATAAGCCGATCACCAGCTGCGTGTTATTTTTCAATTATTCTTTCAATCTAAAAGTAAATAACAAATCAGATACGACTTGGACAGAAAAAAATGTGGACGGATAAGAAAGATTATCATATATAGTAATATTAAACGTAAGTGATAAGGAGGTTTTTGCGCCTTCTGGTATGTACTTTGTATTTTCGTTTCATTTGATTGTTTTTCTCTGTAAATACTGCCATGGCAGTTGGTAAGAACAGGTAAGTGATGAAAACTAAATGCATAAAAGCCATACTCGACCCCAGAGCTTGGATGAGAATGCGCAAAAGCAATATATTTGCTAGAAAGTTCATGTAACTAAGTCCAAAGAATGGCTTTGATTAAAATGCATTTGGTTTATAACCACCAATACAGGGATAACTCTCTTACCATACAATTTATTCCGTACTCAAAGTTGTTATGGTGCTTTATAATTTTGTGTAATTCTTTAACAGAATCCAGATTTGTATCTACTTTCCTCACACCATGTCACTATGTCATCATTTTTTTGATTTATAATCTGTCGGTACAAGATTGCGTGTCATTGCTTGGTAAGGGATCGTTGTTGCTAACCCCATTTCTACCGGAGCGATGCTAATTAAGAACCGCCTTGTACATTTTCAGTTGTCATTGAAGTCCTTTTTCTGCTGTGCTAAGTTTTTATAACTTTTACTATTATTTGTCTATCAGAATGTGAACGGACAAAATTTTAAAAATATTGGCGGTTTGACCGCAGTCATTACTTAATCATTAATGGTCATGCGACATATAGACAGGAAATTGCCAATAATCTGTTTTCTTAACGTTGTCATCACATGTACCTCTTTATTATGTTAGTACTTGACAACATAACATATAATTTTGTTCAAAATCAAAATTAATTTAAATTTTTTTGGATCATTTTTATTTTTAAATTTGATGTGCGATTATATAAGGAAGAAACGAAAAAGTAACAGCTGATTTTTTCGGGGAATCTCCATACCTTTATTAAAGAACGAATTACTCAGGCGACATCTATTTCTCTCAATATAAAAGCAAAATTGTGGACACAGGCAAGCGACCACGATGCGGGACAGCGCTATTTAAAAGGAAATTGGAAACACTGTCTATGTTTGTTTTGTTTGTTCACTCAGAAGTTAAATATATTTATATTTATGTTTATGCTTCAGATCACGTGACTATGTCTATTGTTTTATTGAGAGATCACCGCTGCTGACATTAGTATACTGAGACCTTCATTGCTATATATCACCACGTATTATCTTTATGTGACTTGTTTATTTCAATTTATGTCAACTTTCATGCCACAAAAAAAATACAGAGCCAAAGTATAGGTTATGGAGCAAAGCGAATACTCTAATCAATATAGAAATTGCGAAGCAGCATGTTGCTTCTGCGGTCACGAACCCATGTAGAAATAAGATTAAAGTTGAACAAACAAAAAAACATTTACTTGCGCTTTTTGACTTGCATTAGGAATTTTACTAATGAATTAGACAGCATATAACATAAACCAAAACCAAAACGGTTTTTCAAAATGCTAACGGCAACATAAATTTATTAGGATAAATAGCATTGTGGGGAATACGCACGAGGGACGATAATCTTAGAACCAGAAGATCCATGAGTTCCTCCACGGAATATTGACTAGTGTCTTATATTGATATCGACATTCTGTCTCCTCTAGATGCTTTTAAGGGCAAGTTCCTGTCACTTTTTCTGCAAGCTTATGATCTTTTCGAAACACTTGTAATAACCCTTTAGCATGTGCTTTTTTGTACGTGGGAGAAGGGGAGGCAGGACATAAAGTGCCCTTGGCCATTACTTCCCACATAGTTATAGTCAGGACTAGAACTTGGTACAATTGTAGATAAAGGGAAGGAAGTAGCTTAATTTTTTTCTTGTTGACAGCACTTACTGTGTGACGTCTCATCAATTTTCAAATCTGGAAAATGCTAATACTTACGAAAATCTCGTTTAGAAACGTTCGGCATTTCACCATTTTATTTTGATTTTCTGATAGTAGTAAAAATGAGTTCGAGTTTTTACAAAACAAAATGGATAAATCATGAATTAGAATCTTAAATTTCGGGAAAAAAGGTTTCTACAGGTAGAAAAACTTGGCCGAAATGTGTAAATTTATGCTCATGAGATCAGAATTTACAGCATTTCCGTCTTATTCAGCTTACTATGGTGGTTTTAAGCAATGTCTAATAACTTGTGACGTCATTAACGGGTGCAGAAAGTTTTTTTGGAACAGATGTCCGTCATAAAAATAATGAAAACATTAGTCACAAATTTTAACAATTCAGCACGTAATCCAGGAGATATATAAATTTGAAATTTGCCGCAAGCACAACCACCCCATACCAATTAGAGTTAAACACCAAAAAATAATGTACATTTTTTATTTTGATCCCTTAGTAGAAAGACATTTTACCATACTCTCGATATTACGAACACTCAATACAACGGGCATCTCGATTTTGCGAGCTCAATTCTGTCTTTCGTACTACTTAAGAAAAATATTTGATTCAAGAAACTCACGGCTTTGCGAATTATTTTCCGTATTCATTCATACTGATAGAGTAATGCGGACCTACCTTGTAATTTGTAATCTCAAGGTCATAAACAGATGACTGATAATTTTTTCAGATGTCTTCTGGTAGAAAATTGGTACGCAAGTTAATGCAAAATAAACTTTGTGTGGATTCAGCTGCCTTTACTTACTTAGATGGAATCCCCCCCCCCCAAAAAAAAATATTTTAATACCTAAAATGTTTTATTAAAAGTGATTTATATTCTTAGGGAAGAAAGAATATTGTTTTGGTTTTTCATCTTTGCAAGGCTATTTTTCTTTTGGCCCCCTTAAAATACTCTTTTCAATGCGGAACGATTCCTCTTTAGGTCCAGGGGATAAAACTGACTTTTGCGTGATTAATTGCAGACGTCAGCAAGAAACAGCAGTGCGACTCTAAAATTCTAAAATGTATGTTATGAACATATTGGTACCATCTTTGCATCAAAATTGGACGAAGAAAAACCTTTTTTTAACAAGAAGGCAATAAATGTTTGAGAAAAACAAAAAATAAACGAAAAATATATTTAAGCTTGCTTTATGGTTAATTAGTAATAAAACCATGCGTTTACTTCACCTAGAAGAATCATTGTGCAAAGTTTTGCAACATAATTCATGTAATTTTCCAATCTTTTAAGACATCAGAAAAATCAAAAAGTTTCAAACTTGAAGATGTGTTTCTTATATCAGAAACTTGAGCAAAACGTCAAAATTTGTTCTAGAACTGAAGTAAATGGAGCACAACAGGCATAGTTACAAGATCAATCTGATGCTTTTTTAACTTCTATCGATGTCACGCAGCAAGCGTTGACATAATGGAAAAGTCTTTGGGAGATTAGAGCCTCATTATTCCTATAATCTTATGAACAAATTATAACCACACGTGAACAAGATATATCTACCTTTTGTGTTGGTTATTTTGTAGCTTTTCAAACGTATTTAGCAAGTTTTTTGATCTTGTACGTAAATAATTTCAACAGATTCCATTGAATTGTTCGTTAAGTTATTAATTATTTGCTTGCGGGGACAAACGTTTAAAAGATTGTTTAATTTGATTTGTGAAACTAACCGATAAGCATAGAATATTTATAAACAAGATGAAAAGATTTGTGGAAGAAGCGATTACTTCATTTTCTTTAAATCGTCCCATGAGTGGGAAATGTCAAATCGTAAATATTCATAGAACTAGTATTGAATTATGGCAAGGCTTTTAATTAAGGTTAGTAAAAGAAACACTTTATTCTTGCAAAACTAACGTATTAAGCTTTTTGCTAGTTTTTGTTTTAAGCTTTCCGTAAACCAAGTTATTCGATGGGGGTATACAAAGGGGGGTATTAGGGGGTATGAAACTTGATGATACCCTAAAAAAGGCTGGTATGAGTATATACAAATGCAACCGGTGGATGGATTCAGGGACTTGCTGCCGTGTTTTTTAATATACTGGTATTTACATAACGAAGCATATGCACTCTTTCTTTTATAAAGATAGTGTTTTTTTCGTTTCAACATGAATATTCCAAACTTTTTGGCAAACTTAATCCTGATATATTATTCTTAGCATATTCTTAGCACAGTTAAGATTGAAAGGTCTTAGAATGCAAACTGGTGTTAAAATATCACCCCTAAGATCTTGTATTTTAGGCAGCCTAATTCAGAGAGACGGACAACTAGATTTTGTTGTTGTTTTTTGCTTATTTTAAAACAATTTAAAAATCCAAACAAAATTTCAAGATGAGCACCATTAGCGCATACTTAACTTTTTATCTATTTTCACCTTGAATATTCTTATAGAGTATATTCTTATTAAAACAAACGTGTACTTGGTGCGAAGATGCTGCAGGTTCACAGTTATTCATTTAAAGAAAGATAAAAAGTGATGGGTGCAGTTTTAAGGATATACGTAGTGTTTTTTATCTATAAAAATGTCATTTTTTACACATTTTTTTCTCAAGAGGTCCCGAGGATTAATTCAAAAACCTACGTTGAACAATATTAGTACGTGGAAAATGTGTAGTTTTTTTGTATACTGTATAAGAAACACACTAACAAACCGTTATTAAGATCAGTGTGTCTTTTTCTTAATGTTGCCTGTATAGTGTTGGATTGAAAAAATTCGTTTATTAAGTCCATTAAGTTTGGTGATAAAAAACAAATTTTCTTAACCGTATTACTGCAGTTAAAGTTTTTTAAATTTTTTTCTTCGTTCTAGCTTTACCGAGTTGCTTCTCCCATTCTTCGTATGAATTAACAACGCAATGAGAGAACACGAGATAAGGGAATTCTAAAGGACACGAACACTGATAAACCATTTTGATAGAACTTAAATTGCGAAAAATAATACTAAACTGACAAACCTTGAGCGCATAGAAATTTTAAAAAAAGGTTGCTAAAAAATGAAATCACAATACGTAAAAATAAACCCAGTTAAGCCAATTATAAAAAAAACGTGTTTATACAAACTTCCTAACTTTCAATGTTAAATTATTAATCAGAATTATTAATATATCGGCACACTTTTAAGAAATGTGCAAAGCAATGTCGTCCCTAGATCTACCCAACCTCAAAATTAGAATGCGATGTACAATATTCTTGGGAACGAGATGAAAAGATCTTTCATCTTTTTAATTGCTGTTTACGAATACCTTTTCCTGCTTTTATAGTTTCCATGAGTACCAAAATAGTTGTTTTGTTTCTTTTCTTATACTATATATCCTAGTTAATAGCTTATATTTTTAATTTAGCGAAAATAAAAATAAAATAAAAATATAAAAGGACAAGTATTTTTTTATAGGAATTTTAACACAACGAGAGCATCAAGTGAATACACAGACAGCTAGTAAAGCATATGGGATGGCTTCCAAC